>NW_026735935.1:0-92501 GCF_949786415.1 Peromyscus eremicus
GTTCAATTCTGCTTAGGAAACTGACAAGAACAGTAGATCCTCTTCAGTCCAATACACAGTACATGCTGGGAACAGACGCCAGTGCTATTTGCCCTGTGTATGACAATGGGAGCGCAATAGTGACTCGTCTTACCAGAAAACAACTCAGGCTCATAGGACAAAAAAATGCATGTGACTCAACTCCATTTAGGACTGGGAAACAAACTCTAGCTTGCTTTACAAGAAACACACTCTGCTTTTGAGAAAAGAGCACTCTTCTACTCTACTGTGTTTCCTATAGGGCCAGAACAGTGAGCTTGCTCAGAACAAAAGAACTGTGCTTCCTACACACACGGGTCATATCTAGTTCAACTCTGCTCAGGAAACTGACAAGAACAGTAGCTCCTCTTCATTCCGATACACTGTACTTGCTTGGATCAGACGCAAGTGCTATTTGCACTGTGTATGGCAATGGGAGCACAATAGTGACTTTCCTTACCAGAAAACAACTCTTGTTCGTAGTACCGGAAACTGCATGTTATTCAACTCCATTTAGGACTAGGAAACCAACGCTAGCTCGCCTTACAAGAAACACACTCTGCTTTAGAGAAAAGAGCACTCATCTACTCTACTGTGTTTCCTATAGGGCCAGAACAGTGAGCTTGCTCAGAACATAAGAACTGTGCTTCCTACACACACGGGCCATATCTAGTTCAACTCTGCTTAGGAAACTGACAAGAAGAGTAGCTCCTCTTCAGTCTGATACACTGTACTTGCTGGGAACAGACGCGAGAGCTATTTGCACTGTGTATGGCAAGGGGAGCGCAATATTGATTTTCCTTACCAGAAAACAACTCTTGCTTGTAGGACCAGAAACTGCATGTGATTCAACTCTATTTGGGACTGGAAACAAACACTAGCTCGCCTTACAAGAAACACACTCTGCTTTTGAGAAATGAGCACTCTTCTACTCTACTGTGTTTCCTATGGGGTCCGAACAGTGAGCTGGCTCAGAACAAAACAACTGTGCTTCCTACACAAAGGGCCATATCTAGTTCAATTCTGCTTAGGAACCTGACAAGAACAGTAGATCCTCTTCAGTCCAATACACTGTACTTGCGGGGAAGAGACACGAGGGCTATTTGCACTGTGTATGGCAATTGGAGCACAATAGTGACTTGTCTTACCAGAAAACTACTCTTGCTCGTAGGACCAAAAACTCCATGTGACTCAATTCCATTTAGGACTGGGAAACAAACGCTAGCTAGCCTTACAAGAAACACACTCTGCTTTTGAGAAAAGAGCACTCTTCTACTCTACTGTGTTTCCAATGGGGTCCGAACAGTGAACTTGCTCAGAACAAAAGAACTGTGCTTTACACACAAGGCCATATCTAGTTCAATTCTGCTTAGGAACCTGACAAGAACAGTAGCTCCTCTTCAGTTCAATACACTGTACTTGCTGGGAACAGACGCCAGTGCTATTTGTCCTGTGTATGGCAATGGCAGCGCAATAGTGACTCTTCTTACGAGAAAACAACTCTTGCTCGTAGGACCAGAAACTGCATGTGATTCAACTCCATTTAGGACTGGGAAACAAACGCTAGCTCGCCTTACAAGAAACATACTCTGCTTTTGAGAAAAGAGCAGTCTTCTATTCTACTGTGGTTCATATGGGGTCCGAACATTGATCTTGCTCAGAACAAAAGAACTGTGCTTCCTACACACATGGGCCATATCTAGTTCAACTCTGCTTAGGAAACAGACAAGAACGGTAGCTCCTCTTCAGTCCAATACACTATACTAGCTGGGAACAGACGGGAGTCCTATTTGTACTGTGTATGGCAATAGGAGCACAATAGTGACTCTTCTTATCAGAAAACCCCTCTTGCTCGTAGGACCAGAAACTGCAAGGGATTCAACTCCATTTCTGACTGGGAACAAATACTAGCTCGCCTTACAAGAAACACACTCTGCTTTTGAGAAAAGAGCACTCTTCTATTCTTGTGTGTTTCTATGTGGTCCGAACAGTGAGCTTGCTCAGAACAAAAGAACTGTGCTCCCTACACACAGGGGCCATATCCACTTCAACTCTGCTTAGAAACTGACAAGAACAGTAGCTCCGCTTCAGTCCAATACACTGTACTTCCTGGGAACAGATGCGAGTGCTATTTGCACTGTGTATGGAAATGGGAGCGCAATAGTGACTTTCCTTACCAGAAAACAACTCTTGCTCATAGTACCAAAAACTGCATGTGATTCAACTCCACTTAGGACTGGGAAACAAACGCTAGCTCGCCTTACAAGAAACACACTCTGCTTTTGAGAATAGAGCACTCTTCTACTCTACTGTGTTTCCTACAGGGCCAGAACAGTGAGTTTGCTCAGAACAAAAGAACTGTGCTTCCTACAAATATGGCCATATCTAGTTCAATTCTGCTTTGGAAACTGACAAGAACAGTAGATCCTCTTCAGTCCAATACACTGTACATGCTGGGAACAGACGCCAGTGCTATTTGCCCTGTGTATGACAATGGGAGCGCAATAGTGACTCTTATTACCAGAAAACAACTCTTGCTTGTAGGACAAGAAACTGCATGGGATTCAACTCCATTTAGGACTGGGAAACAAACGCTAGCTCGCCTTACAAGAAACACACTCTGCTTTTGAGAAAAGAGCAGTCTTCTACTCTACTGTGTTTCCTATGGGGTCCGAACAGTGAGCTTGCTCAGAACAAAAGAACTGTGCTTCCTACACACATGGGCCATATCTAGTTCAACTCTGCTTAGGAAACTGACAAGAACAGTAGCTCCTCTTCAGTCCAATTCACTGTACTTGCTGGGAACAAACACGAGTGCTATTTGCACTGTGTATGGCAAAGGGATTGCAGTAGTGACTTTCCTTACCAGAAAACAACTCTTGCTCGTAGGACCAAAAACTGCATGTGATTCAACTCCATTTTTGGACTGGGAAACAAACGCTAGCACGCCTTACAAGAAAGACACTCTGATTTTGAGAAAAGAGCACTCTTCTACTCTACTGTGTTTCCTATGGGGTCCGAACAGTGAGCTTGCTCAGAACAAAAGAACTGTGCTTCCTAATACACACGGGCCATATCTAGTTCAACTCTGCTTAGGAAACTGACAAGAACAGTAGCTCCTCTTCAGTCCAATTCACTGTACTTGCTGGGAACAAACGCGAGGGCTATTTGCACTGTGTATGGCAAAGGGAGCGCAGTAGTGACTTTCCTTACCAGAAAACAACTCTTGCTCGTAGGACCAAAAACTGCATGTGATTCAACTCCATTTAGGACTGGGAAACAAACGCTAGCTCGCCTTACAAGAAACACACTCTGATTTTGAGAAAAGAGCAGTCTTCTATTCTACTGTGGTTCATATGGGGTCCGAACATTGATCTTGCTCAGAACAAAAGAACTGTGCTTCCTACACACATGGGCCATATCTAGTTCAACTCTGCTTAGGAAACAGACAAGAACGGTAGCTCCTCTTCAGTCCAATACACTGTACTAGCTGGGAACAGATGCGAGTCCTATTTGTACTGTGTATGGCAATAGGAGCACAATAGTGACTCTTCTTATCAGAAAACACCTCTTGCTCATAGGACCAGAAACTGCATGGAATTCAACTCCATTTCTGACTGGGGAACAAATACTAGCTCGCCTTACAAGAAACACACTCTGCTTTTGAGAAAAGAGCACTCTTCTATTCTTCTGTGTTTCTATGTGGTCCGAACAGTGAGCTTGCTCAGAACAAAAGAACTGTGCTCCCTACACACAGGGGCCATATCCACTTCAACTCTGCTTAGGAAACTGACAAGAACAGTAGCTCCGCTTCAGTCCAATACACTGTACTTCCTGGTAACAGATGCGAGTGCTATTTGCACTGTGTATGGCAAAGAGATTGCAGTAGTGACTTTCCTTACCAGAAAACAACTCTTGCTCGTAGGACCAAAAACTGCATGTGATTCAACTCGATTTAGGACTGGGAAACAAACGCTAGCTCGCCTTACAAGAAACACACTCTGCTTTTCAGAAAAGAGCACTCTTCTACTCTACTGTGTTTCCTATAGGGCCAGAACAGTGAGTTTGCTCAGAACAAAAGAACTGTGCTTCCTACAAATAAGGCCATATCTAGTTCAACTCTGCTTAGGAAACTGACAAGAACAGTAGATCCTCTTCAGTCCAATACACTGTACATGCTGGGAACAGCCGCCAGTGCTATTTGCCCTTTGTATGACAATGGGAGCACAATAGTGACTCTTCTTACCAGAAAACAACTCTTGCTCGTAGGACAAGAAACTGCATGTGATTCAACTCCATTTAGGACTGGGAAACAAACGCTAGCTCCCCTTACAAGAAACACACTCTGCTTTTGAGAAAAGAGCACTCTTCTACTCTACTTTGTTTCCTATGGATTCCGAACAGTGAGCTTGCTCAGAACAAAAGAACTGTGCTTCCTAAACACACAGGCCATATCTAGTTCAACTCTGTGTAGGAAACTGACAAGAACAGTATCTCCTCTTCAGTCCAATACACTGTACTTGCTGGGAACAGACGCGAGTGCTATTTGCACTGTGTATGGCAATGGGAGTGCAATAGTGACTTTCCTTACCAGAAAAAAACTCTTGCTCGTAGGACCAAACAGTGCATGTGATTCAACTCCATTTAGGACTGGGAAACAAACGCTAGCTCGCCTTACAAGAAACACACTCTGCTTTTGAGAAAAGAGCACTCTTCTACTCTACTGTGTTTACTATAGGACCAGAACAGTGAGCTTGCTCAGAACAAAAGAACTGTGCTTCATACAAATACGGCCATACCTAGTTCAATTCTGCTTAGGAAACTGAAAAGAACAGTAGATCCTCTTCAGTCCAATACACTGTACATGCTAGGAACATACGCCAGTGCTATTTGCCCTGTGGATTACAATGGGAGCGCAATAGTGACTCTTCCTACCAGAAAACAACTCTTGCTCGTAGGACAATAAACTGCATGTGTTTCAACTCCATTTAGGACTGGGAAACAAACGCTAGCTCGCCTTACAAGAAACACACTCTGCTTTTGAGAAAAGAGCACTCTTCTACTCTACTGTTTTTCCTATGGGGTCCGAACAGTGAGCTTGCTCAGAAAAAAAGAACTGTGCTTTCTACACACAGGGGCCATATCTAGTTCAACTCTGCTTAGGAAACTGACAAGAACAGTAGCTCCGCTTCAGTCCAATACACTGTACTTGCTGGGAACAGATGCGAGTGCTATTTGCACTGTGTATGGAAATGGGAGCGCAATAGTGACTTTCCTTACCAGAAAACAACTCTTGCTGGTAGGACCAGAAACTGAATGGGATTCAACTCCGTTTAGGACTGGGAAACAAACGCTAGCTTGCCTTACAAGAAACACACTCTGCTTTTGAGAAAAGAGCATTCTTCTACTCTACTGTGTTTCCTATAGGGCCAGAACAGTGAGTTTGCTCAGAACAAAAGAACTGTGCTTCCTACAAATACGGCCATATCTAGTTCAATTCTGCTTAGGAAACTGACAAGAACAGTAGCTCATCTTCAGTCCAATACACTGTACTTGCTGGGAACAGACGCGAGTGCTATTTGCACTGTGTATGGAAATGGGAGCGCAATAGTGACTTTTTTTTTTTTTACCAGAAAACAACTCTTGCTCATAGGACCAAAAACTGCATATCATTCAACTCCATTTAGGCCTGGGAAACAAACGCTAGCTCTCCTTACAAGAAACACACTCTGCTTTTGAGAAAAGAGCACTCTTCTACTCCACTGTGTATACTATGTGGTCCGAACAGTGAGCTTGCTCTGAACAAAAGAACTGTGCTTCCTACACACACGGGACATATCTAGTTCAACTCTGCTTAGCAAACTGACAAGAACAGTAGCTCCGCTTCAGTCCAATACACTGTACTTCCTGGGAACAGATGCGAGTGCTATTTGCACTGTGTATGGAAATGGGAGAGCAATAGTGACTCTTCTTACCAGAAAACAATTCTTGCTCGTAGGACAAGAAACTGCATGTGATTCAACTCCATTTAGGACTGGGAAACAAACGCTAGCTCGTCTTACAAGAAACACACTCTGCTTTTGAGAAAAGAGCACTCTTCTACTCTACTGTGTTCCCTATGGGGTCTGAACAGTGAGCTTGCTCAGATCAAAAGAACTGTGCTTCCTACACACATGGGCCATATCAAGTTCAACTCTGCTTAGGAAACTGACAAGAACAGTAGCTCCTCTTCAGTCCAATACACTGTACTTGCTGTGAACAGACGCGAGTGCTATTTGCACTGTGTATGGCAAAGGGAGCACAATAGTGACTTTCTTTACCAGAAAACACCTCTTGCTCGTAGGACCAGAAACTGCATGTGATTCAACTCCATTTAGGACTGGGAAACAAACGCTAGCTCGCCTTACAAGAAACACACTCTGCTTTTGAGAAAAGAGCAGTCTTCTATTCTACTGTGGTTCATATGTGGTCCGAACATTGATCTTGCTCAGAACAAAAGAACTGTGCTTCCTACACACATGGGCCATATCTAGTTCAACTCTGCTTAGGAAACAGACAAGAACGGTAGCTCCTCTTCAGTCCAATACACTGTACTAGCTGGGAACAGACGCGAGTCCTATTTGTACTGTGTATGGCAATAGGAGCACAATAGTGACTCTTCATATCAGAAAACACCTCTTGCTCGTAGGACCAGAAACTGCATGGAATTCAAATCTATTTCTGACTGGGGAACAAATACTAGCTAGCCTTACAAGAAACACACTCTGCTTTTGAGAAAAGAGCACTCTTCTATTCTTCTGTGTTTCTATGTGGTCCGAACAGTGAGCTTGCTCAGAACAAAAGAACTGTGCTCCCTACACACAGGGGCCATATCCATTTCAACTCTGCTTAGGAAACTGACAAGAACAGTAGCTCCTCTTCAGTCCAATACACTGTACTTGCTGGGAACAGACGCGAGTGCTACTTGCATTGTGTATGGAAATGGGAGCGCATTAGTGACTTTTTTTTTTTTTTACCAGAAAACAACTCTTGCTCATAGGACCAAAAACTGCATGTGATTCAACTCCATTTCTGACAGGGAAACAAACGCTAGCTCGCCTTACAAGAAAGACACTCTGATTTTGAGAAAAGAGCACTCTTCTACTCTACTGTGTTTCCTATGGGGTCCGAACAGTGAGCTTGCTCAGAACAAAAGAAGTGTGCTTCCTACACACGGGCCATATCTAGTTCAACTCTGCTTAGGAAACTGACAAGAACAGTAGCTCCGCTTCAGTCCAATACACTGTACTTGCTGGGAACAGACGCGAGTGCTATTTGCACTGTGTATGGCAATGAGAGTGCAATAGTGACTTTCCTTACCAGAAAACAACTCTTGCTCGTAGGACCAAAAAGTGCATGTGATTCAACTCCATTTAGGACTGGGAAACAAACGCTAGCTCGCCTTACAAGAAACACACTCTGCTTTTCAGAAAAGAGCACTCTTCAACTCTACTGTGTTTCCTATAGGGCCAGAACAGTGAGTTTGCTCAGAACAAAAGAACTGTGCTTCCTACAAATAAGGCCATATCTAGTTCAATTCTGCTTAGGAAACTGACAAGAACAGTAGATCCTCTTCAGTCCAATACACTGTACATGCTGGGAACAGACGCCAGTGCTATTTGTCCAGTGTATGAAAATGGGAGCGCAATAGTGACTCTTCTTACCAGAAAACAACTCTTGCTCGTAGGACCAGAAACTGGATGTGAATCAACTCCATTTAGGACTGGGAAACAAACGCTAGCTTTCCTTACAAGAAACACACTCTGCTTTTGAGAAAAGAGCACTCTTCTACTCTACTGTGTATCCTATGGGGCTTGAACAGTGAGCTTGCTCAGAAAAAAGAACTGTGCTTCCTACACACACGGGCCACATCTAGTTCAACTTTGCTTAGGAAATTGACAAGAACAGTAGCTCATCTTCAGTCCAATACACTGTACTTGCTGGGAACAGATGCGAGTGCTATTTGCACTGTGTATGGCAATGGGAGTGCAATAGTGACTTTCCTTACCAGAAAACAACTCTTGCTCGTAGGACCAAAAACAGGATGTGATTCAACTCCATTTAGGACTGGAAAATAAACGCTAGCTTGCCTTACTAGAAACACACTCTGCTTTTGAGAAAAGAGCACTCTTCTACTCTACTGTGTTTCCTATGGGGTCCGAACAGTAGCTTGCTCAGAACAAAAGAACTGTGCTTCCTACACACACGGGCCATATCTAGTTCAACTCTGCTTAGGAAATTGACAAGAACAGTAGCTCCGCTTCAGTCCAATACACTGTACTTGCTGGGAACAGACGCGAGTGCTATTTGCACTGTGTTTGGCAATGGGAGTGCAATAGTGACTTTCCTTACCAGAAAAAAACTCTTGCTTGTAGGACCAAACAGTGCATGTGATTCAACTCCATTTAGGACTGGGAAACAAACGCTAGCTCGCCTTACAAGAAACACACTCTGCTTTTGAGAAAAGAGCACTCTTCTACTCTACTGTTTTTACTATAGGACTAGAACAGTGAGCTTGCTCAGAACAAAAGAACTGTGCTTCATACAAATACGGCCATATCTAGTTCAATTCTGCTTAGGAAACTGAAAAGAACAGTAGATCCTCTTCAGTCCAATACACTGTACATGCTGGGAACAGACGCCAGTGCTATTTGCCCTGTGTATGACAATGGGAGCGCAATAGTGACTCTTCTTACCAGAAAACAACTCTTGCTCGTAGGACAATAAACTGCATGTGTTTCAACTCCATTTAGGACTGGGAAACAAACGCTAGCTTGCCTTACAAGAAACACACTCTGCTTTTGAGAAAAGAGCACTCTTTTACTCGACTGTTTTTCCTATGGGGTCCGAACAGTGAGCTTGCTCAGAAAAAAAGAACTGTGCTTTCTACACACAGGGGCCATATCTAGTTCAACTCTGCTTAGGAAACTGACAAGAACAGTAGCTCCGCTTCAGTCCAATACACTGTACTTGCTGGGAACAGATGCGAGTGCTATTTGCACTGTGTATGGAAATGGGAGCGCAATAGTGACTTTCCTTACCAGAAAACAACTCTTGCTGGTAGGACCAGAAACTGCATGTGATTCAACTCCATTTAGGACTGGGAAACAAACGCTAGCTCGCCTTACAAGAAACACACTCTGCTTTTGAGAAAAGAGCACTCTTCTACTCTACTGTGTTTCCTATAGGGCCAGAACAGTGAGCTTGCTCAGAACAAAAAAACTGTGCTTCCTACACACACGGGCCATATCTAGTTCAACTCTGATTACGAACCTGACAAGAACAGTAGATCCTCTTTCGTCCAATACACTGTACTTGCTGGGAAAAGACGCCAGTGCTATTTGTCCTGTGTATGGCAATGGCAGCGCAATAGTGACTCTTCTTACCAGAAAACAGCTCTTGCTTGTAGGACCAGAAACTGCATGTGATTCAACTCCATTTAGGACTGGGAAACAAACGCTAGCTTGCCTTACAAGAAACACACTCTGCTTTTGAGAAAGGAGCACTCTTCTACTCTACTGTGTTTCCTATGGGGTCCAAAGAGTGAGCTTGCTCAGAACAAAAGAAATGTGCTTCCTACACACGCGGGACATATCTCGATCAACTCGGCTTAGGAAACTGACAATAACAGTAGCTCCTCTTCAGTCCGATACACTGTACTTGCTAGGTACAGACATGAGTGCTATTTGTCCTGTGTATGGCAATGGGAGCGCAATAGTGACTTTCCTTACCAGAAAACAACTCTTGGTCGTAGGACCAGAAACAGCATGTGATTCAACTCCATTTAGGACTGGGAAACAAATGCTAGCTCGCCTTACAAGAAACACAATCTGCTTTTGAGAAAAGAGCACTCTTCTACTCTACTGTGTTTCCTATAGGGCCAGAACAGTGAGCTAGCTCAGAACAAAAGAACTGTGCTTCCTACACACACGGGCCATATCTAGTTCAACTCTGCTTAGGAAACTGACAAGAACAGTAGCTCCTCTTCAGTCCAATGCACTGTACTTGATCGTAACAGACGCGAGTGCTATTTGCACTGTGTATGGCAATTGGAGCACAATAGTGACTCGTCTTACCAGAAAACAACTCTTGCTCGTAGGACAAAAAACTGCATGTGACTCAACTCCATTTAGGACTGGGAAACAAACACTAGCTCGCCTTCCAAGAAACACACTCTGCTTTTGAGAAAAGAGCACTCTTCTACTCTACTGTTTCCTATGTGTTACGAACAGTGAGCTTGCTCAGAATAAAAAAAACTGTGCTTCCTACAAACACGGCCACATCTATTTCAAGTCTGCTTAGGAACCTGACAAGAACAGTAGATCCTCTTCAGTCCGATACACTGTACTTGTTGGGAACAGACGGGAGGGTTATTTGCAGTGTGTATGGCAATGGGAGCGCAATAGTGACTTTCCTTACCAGAAAACAACTCTTGCTCGTAGGACCAGAAACTGCATGTGATTCAACTCCATTTAGGAATGGGAAACAAATGCTAGCTCGCCTTACATGAAACACACTCTGCTTTTGAGAAAAGAGCACTCTTGTACTCTACTGTGTTTCCTATGGGGTCCAAACAGTGAGCTTGCTCAGAAAAAAAGAACTGTGTTTCCTACATACACGGGCCATATCTAGTTCTATTCTGCTTAGGAAACTGACAAGAACAGTAGCTCCTCTTTAGACCAATACTCTGTACTTGCTCGGAACAGACGCAAGTGCTATTTGCACAGTGTATGGCAATTGGAGCACAATAGTGACTCGTCTTACCAGAAAACAACTCTTGCTCATAGGACAAAAAACTGCATGTGACTCAACTCCATTTAGGACTGGGAAACAAACGCTAGCTTGCCTTCCAAAAACACATTCTGCTTTTGAGAAAAGAGCACTCTTCTACTCTACTGTGTTTCCTATGTGTTCCGAACAGTGAGCTTGCTCAGAACAAAAAAACTGTGCTTCCAACACACACGGCCATATCTAGTTCAAGTCTGCTTAGGAAACTGACAAGAACAGTAGCTCCTATTCAGTCCGATACACTGTACTTGCTGGGAACAGACGCGAGTGCTATTTGCACTGTATATGACATTTGGAGCGCAACAGTGACTCTTCTTACCAGAAAACAACTCTTGCTCATAGCACCAGAAACTGCATGTGACTCAACTCCATTTAGGACTGGAAACAAACGCGAGCTCGCCTTACAAGAAACACACTCTGCTTTTAAGAAAAGTGCACTCTTCTACTCTACTGTGTTTCCTATAGGGCCAGAACAGTGAGCTTGCTCAGAACATAAGAACTGTGCTTCCTACACACACGGGCCATATCTAGTTCAACTCTGCTTAGGAAACTGACAAGAACAGTAGCTCCTCTTCAGTCTGATACACTGTACTTGCTGGGAACAGACGCATGTGCTATTTGCACTGTGTATGGCAATTGGAGCACAATAGTGACTTTCCTTACCAGAAAACCACTCTTGCTCGTAGGACCAGAAACTGCATGTGATTCAACTCCATATAGGACTGGGAAACAAACGCTAGCTCCCCTTACAAGAAACACTATCTGCTTTAGAGAAAAGAGCACTCTTCTACTCTACTCTGTTTCCTATAGGGCCAGAACAGTGAGCTTGCTCAGAAGAAAAGAACTGTGCTTCCTACACTCGGGCCATATCTAGTTCAACTCTGCTTAGGAAACTGACAAGAACAGTAGCTCCTCTTCAGTACAATACACTGTACTTGCTCAGAACATACGCGAGTGCTATTTGCACTGTGTATGGCAATTGGAGCACAATAGTGACTCGTCTTACCAGAAAACAACTCTTGCTCGTAGGACAAAAAACTGCATGTGACTCAACTCCATTTAGGACTGGGAAACAAACACTAGCTCGCCTTCCAAGAAACACAATCTGCTTTTGAGAAAACAGCACTCTTCTACTCTACTCTTTCCTATGTGTTCCGAACAGTGAGCTTGCTCAGAATAAAAAAACTGTGCTTCCTACAAACACGGCCACATCTAGTTCAAGTCTGCTTAGGAAACTGACAAGAACAGTAGCTCTTCCCTCAGTCCCATACACTGTACTTGCTGGGAACAGGCGGGAGGGCTATTTGCACTGTGTATGGCAATGGGAGCGCAATAGTGACTTTCCTTACCAGAAAACAACTCTTGCTCGTAGGACCAGAAACTGCATGTGATTCAACTCCATTTAGGACTGGGAAACAAATGCTAGCTCGCCTTACATGAAACACACTCTGCTTTTGAGAAAAGAGCACTCTTCTACTCTACTGTTTTTCCTATGGGGTCCAAACAGTGAGCTTGCTCAGAAAAAAAGAACTGTGCTTCCTACATACACGGGCCATATCTAGTTCAACTCTGCTTAGGAAACTGACAAGAACAGTAGCTCCTCTTCGTTCCAATACACTGTACTTGATCGTAACAGACGCGAGTGCTATTTGCACTGTGTATGGCAATTGGAGCACAATAGTGACTCGTCTTACCAGAAAACAACTCTTGCTCGTAGGACAAAAAACTGCATGTGACTCAACTCCATTTAGGACTGGGAAACAAACACTAGCTCGCCTTCCAAGAAACACACTCTGCTTTTGAGAAAAGAGCACTCTTCTACTCTACTGTTTCCTATGTGTTACGAACAGTGAGCTTGCTCAGAATAAAAAAAACTGTGCTTCCTACAAACACGGCCACATCTATTTCAAGTCTGCTTAGGAACCTGACAAGAACAGTAGATCCTCTTCAGTCCGATACACTGTACTTGTTGGGAACAGACGGGAGGGTTATTTGCAGTGTGTATGGCAATGGGAGCGCAATAGTGACTTTCCTTACCAGAAAACAACTCTTGCTCGTAGGACCAGAAACTGCATGTGATTCAACTCCATTTAGGAATGGGAAACAAATGCTAGCTCGCCTTACATGAAACACACTCTGCTTTTGAGAAAAGAGCACTCTTGTACTCTACTGTGTTTCCTATGGGGTCCAAACAGTGAGCTTGCTCAGAAAAAAAGAACTGTGTTTCCTACATACACGGGCCATATCTAGTTCTATTCTGCTTAGGAAACTGACAAGAACAGTAGCTCCTCTTTAGACCAATACTCTGTACTTGCTCGGAACAGACGCAAGTGCTATTTGCACAGTGTATGGCAATTGGAGCACAATAGTGACTCGTCTTACCAGAAAACAACTCTTGCTCATAGGACAAAAAACTGCATGTGACTCAACTCCATTTAGGACTGGGAAACAAACGCTAGCTTGCCTTCCAAAAACACATTCTGCTTTTGAGAAAAGAGCACTCTTCTACTCTACTGTGTTTCCTATGTGTTCCGAACAGTGAGCTTGCTCAGAACAAAAAAACTGTGCTTCCAACACACACGGCCATATCTAGTTCAAGTCTGCTTAGGAAACTGACAAGAACAGTAGCTCCTATTCAGTCCGATACACTGTACTTGCTGGGAACAGACGCGAGTGCTATTTGCACTGTATATGACATTTGGAGCGCAACAGTGACTCTTCTTACCAGAAAACAACTCTTGCTCATAGCACCAGAAACTGCATGTGACTCAACTCCATTTAGGACTGGAAACAAACGCGAGCTCGCCTTACAAGAAACACACTCTGCTTTTAAGAAAAGTGCACTCTTCTACTCTACTGTGTTTCCTATAGGGCCAGAACAGTGAGCTTGCTCAGAACATAAGAACTGTGCTTCCTACACACACGGGCCATATCTAGTTCAACTCTGCTTAGGAAACTGACAAGAACAGTAGCTCCTCTTCAGTCTGATACACTGTACTTGCTGGGAACAGACGCATGTGCTATTTGCACTGTGTATGGCAATTGGAGCACAATAGTGACTTTCCTTACCAGAAAACCACTCTTGCTCGTAGGACCAGAAACTGCATGTGATTCAACTCCATATAGGACTGGGAAACAAACGCTAGCTCCCCTTACAAGAAACACTATCTGCTTTAGAGAAAAGAGCACTCTTCTACTCTACTCTGTTTCCTATAGGGCCAGAACAGTGAGCTTGCTCAGAAGAAAAGAACTGTGCTTCCTACACTCGGGCCATATCTAGTTCAACTCTGCTTAGGAAACTGACAAGAACAGTAGCTCCTCTTCAGTACAATACACTGTACTTGCTCAGAACATACGCGAGTGCTATTTGCACTGTGTATGGCAATTGGAGCACAATAGTGACTCGTCTTACCAGAAAACAACTCTTGCTCGTAGGACAAAAAACTGCATGTGACTCAACTCCATTTAGGACTGGGAAACAAACACTAGCTCGCCTTCCAAGAAACACAATCTGCTTTTGAGAAAACAGCACTCTTCTACTCTACTCTTTCCTATGTGTTCCGAACAGTGAGCTTGCTCAGAATAAAAAAACTGTGCTTCCTACAAACACGGCCACATCTAGTTCAAGTCTGCTTAGGAAACTGACAAGAACAGTAGCTCTTCCCTCAGTCCCATACACTGTACTTGCTGGGAACAGGCGGGAGGGCTATTTGCACTGTGTATGGCAATGGGAGCGCAATAGTGACTTTCCTTACCAGAAAACAACTCTTGCTCGTAGGACCAGAAACTGCATGTGATTCAACTCCATTTAGGACTGGGAAACAAATGCTAGCTCGCCTTACATGAAACACACTCTGCTTTTGAGAAAAGAGCACTCTTCTACTCTACTGTTTTTCCTATGGGGTCCAAACAGTGAGCTTGCTCAGAAAAAAAGAACTGTGCTTCCTACATACACGGGCCATATCTAGTTCAACTCTGCTTAGGAAACTGACAAGAACAGTAGCTCCTCTTCGTTCCAATACACTGTACTTGCTCGGAACAGACGCGAGTGCTATTTGCACTGTGTATGGCAATGGGAGCACAATAGTGACTCGTCTTACCAGAAAACAACTCTTGTTCGTAGGACAAAAAACTGCTTGGGACTCAACTCCATTTAGGACTCGGAAACTAACTCTAGCTCGCTTTACAAAAAACACACTCTGCTTTTGAGAAAAGAGCACTCTTTTACTCTACTGTGTTTCCCATAGGGCCAGAACAGTGAGCTTGCTCAGAAAAAAAGAACTGTGCTTCTACACACACGGGCCATATCTAGTTCAACTCTGCTTAGGAAACTGACAAGAACAGTAGCTCTTCTTCAGTCTGATACACTGTACTTGCTGGGAACAGACGCATATGCTATTTGCACTGTGTATGGCAATGGGAGCGCAATAGTGACTTTCCTTACCAAAAAACAATTCTTGCTCTTAGGACCAGAAACTGCATGTGATTCAACTCCATATAGGACTGGGAAACAAACGCTAGCTCCCCTTACAAGAAACACAATTTGCTTTTGAGAAAAGAGCACTCTTGTACTCTACTGTGTTTCCTATAGGGCCAGAACAGTGAGCTTGCTCAGAACAAAAGAACTGTGCTTCCTACACACACGGCCAAAACTAGTTCAACTCTGCTTAGGAACCTTACAAGAACAGTAGATCCTCTTCAGTCCAATACACTGTACATGCTGGGAACAGACGCGTGTGCTATTTGGCCTGTGTATGACAATGGGAGCACAATAGTGACTCCTCTTACCAGAAAACAACTCTTGCTCGTAGGACCAGAAACTGCATGTGATTCAACTCCATTTAGGACTGGGAAACAAACGCTAGCTCGCCTTACAAGAAACACACTCTGCTTTTGATAAAAGAGCACTCTTCTACTCTACTGTGTTTCCTATAGGGTCCGAACAGTGAGCTTGCTCAGAACAAAAGAACTGTGCTTCCTACACACACGGCCATATCTAGTTCAAGTCTGCTTAGGAACCTGACAAGAACAGTAGATCCTCTTCAGTCCAATACACTGTACTTGCTGGGAACAGACGACAGTGCTATTTGTCCTGTGTATGGCAATAACAGCGCAATAGTGACTCTTCTTACCAGAAAACAACTCTTGCTCGTGGACCAGAAACTGCATGTGATTCAACTCCAATTAGGACAGGGAAACAAACTCTAGCTCGCTTTACAAGAAACACACTCTGCTTTTGAGAAAAGAGCACTCTTCTACTCTACTGTGTTTCCCATAGGGCCAGAACAGTGAGCTTGCTCAGAAAAAAAGAACTGTGCTTCCTACACACACGGGCCATATCTAGTTCAACTCTGCTTAGGATTCTGAGAAGAACAGTAGCGCCTCTTCAGTCCAATACACTGTACTTGCTGGGAACAGATGGGAGGGCTATTTGCACAGTGTATGGCAATGGGAGCTCAATAGTGACTTTCCTTACCAGAAAACAACTCTTGCTTGTAGGAACACAAACTGCATGTGATTCCACTCCATTTAGGAATGGGAAACAAACGCTAGCTCACCTTAAAAGAAACACACTCTGCTTTTGAGAAAAAAGCACTCTTCTACTCTACTGTGTTTCCTATGGGGTCTGAACAATGAGCTTGCTCAGAAAAAAAAACTGTGCTTCCTACACACACGGGCCATATCTAGTTCAACTCTGCTTAGGAAACTGACAAGAACAGTAGCTCCTCCCTCAGTCCCATACACTGTACTTGCTGGGAACAGACGCGAGTGCTATTTGCACTGTGTATGGCAATGGGAGCACAATAGTGACATTACTTACCAGAAAAAACTCTTGCTCGTAGGACCAGAAACTGCATGTGATTCATCTCCATTTAGGACTGGGAAACAAATGCTAGCTCGCCTTACATGAAACACACTCTGCTTTTGAGAAAAGAGCACTCTTCTACTCTACTGTGTTTCCTATGGGGTCCGAACAGTGAGCTTGCTCAGAACAAAAGAACTGTGCTTCCTACACACACGGGCCATATCTAGTTTAACTCTGCTTAGGAAACTGACAAGAACAGTAGCTCCTCTTCAGTCCAATACACTTTACTTGCGGGGAACAGACGCGAGTGCTATTTGCACTGTGTATGGCAATTGGAGCACAATAGTGACTCGTCTTACCAGAAAACAACTCTTGATCGTAGGACAAAAAACTGCATGTGACTCAACTCCATTTAAGACTGGGAAACAAATGCTAGCTCGCCTTAAATGAAACACACTCTGCTTTAGAGAAAAGAGCACTCTTCTACTCTACTGTGTTTCCTATAGGGTCCGAACAGTGAGCTTGCTCAGAACAAAAGAACTGTGCTTCCTACACACACGGCCATATCTACTTCAATTATGCTTAGGAACCTGAAAGAACAGTAGATCCTCTTCAGTCCAATACACTGTACTTGCTGGGAACAGACGCCAGTGCTATTTGTCCTGTATACGGCAATTGGAGCACAATAGTGACTCTTCTTACCATAAAACAACTCTTGCTCGTAGGACCAGAAACTGCATGTGATTCAACTCCATTTAGGACTGGGAAACAAACGATAGCTCGCCTTACAAGAAACATACTCTGCTTTAGAGAAAAGAGCACTCTTCTACTCTACTGTGTTTCCTATAAGGCCAAAACAGTGAGCTTGCTCAGAAAAAAAAAAAAACTGTGCTTCCTACACACACGGCCCATATCTAGTTCAACTCTGCTTAGGAAACTGACAAGAACAGTAGCTCCTCTTCATTCCGATACACTGTACTTGCTGGGAACAGACGCGAGTGCTATTTGCACTGTGTATGGCAATGGGAGCGCAATAGTGACTTTCCTTACCAGAAAACAACTCTTGCTTGTAGGACCAGAAACTGCATGTGATTCAACTCCATTTAGGACTGAGAAACAAATGCTAGCTCGCCTTACATGAAACACACTCTTTTTTTGAGAAAAGAGCACACTTCTACTCTACAGTGTTTCCTATGTGTTCCGAAAAGTGAGCTTGCTCAGACAAAAATAACTGTGCTTCCGACATACACGGCCATATCTAGTTCAAGTCTGCTTAGGAACCTGACAAGAACAGTATATCCTCTTCAGTCCAATACACTGTACTTGCTGGGAACAGACGCCAGTGCTATTTGTCCTGTGTATGGCAATGGCAGCGCAATAGTGACTCTTCTTACCAGAAAACAACTCTTGCTTGTGGACCAGAAACTGCATGTGATTCAACTCCATTTAGGACTGGGAAACAAATCCTAGCTCGCCTTACATGAAACACACTCTGCTTTTGAGAAAAGAGCACTCTTCTACTCTACTGTGTTTCCTATGTTTTCCGAAGAGTGAGCTTGCTGAGAACAAAAAAACTGTGCTTCCTACACACACGGCCATATCTAGTTCAAGTCTGGTTAGGAACCTGACAAGAACAGTAGATCCTCTTCATTCCAATACACTGTACTTGCTGCGAACAGACTGCAGTGCTATTTGTCCTGTGTATGGCAATGGCAGCGCAATAGTGACTCTTCTTACCAGAAAACAACTCTTGCTCATAGTACCAGAAACTGCATGTGATTCAACTCCTTTTAGGCCTGGGAAACAAACTCTAGCTCGCTTTACAAGAAAAACACTCTGCTTTTGAGAAAAGAGCACTCTTCTACTCTACTGTGTTTCCTATAGGGCCAGAACAGTGAGCTTGCTCAGAAAAAAAGAACTGTGCTTCCTACACACACGGGCCATATCTAGTTCAACTCTGCTTAGGAAACTCAGAAAAACAGTAGCTCCTCTTCAGTCCAATACACTGTACTTGCTGGGAAGAGACGCGAGGGCTATTTGCACTGTGTATGGCAATGGGAGCACAATAGTGATTTTCTTTACCAGAAAACAACTCTTGCTCATAGGACCAGAAACTGCATGTGATTCCACTCCATTTAGGACTGGGAAACAAACGGTAGCTCGCCTTACAAGAAACACACTCTGCTTTAGAGAAAAGAGCACTCTTCAACTCTACTGTGTTTCCTATGGGGTCCAAACAGTGAGCTTGCTCAGAACAAAAGAACTGTGCTTCCTACACACACGGACCATATCTAGTTCAACTCTGCTTAGTAAACTGACAAGTACAGTAGCTCCTATTCAGTCCAATACTCTGTACTTGCTGGGAAAATACGCGAGTACTATTTGCCTTGTGTAGGGCAATGGGAACACAATAGTGACTTTCCTTACCATAAAACAGCTCTTGCTCATAGGACCAGAAACTGCATGTGATTCAACTCCAATTAGGTCTGGGAAACAAATGATAGCTCGCCTTACATGAAACACACTCTGTTTTTGAGAAAAGAGCACTCTTCTACTCTACTGTGTTTCCTATGGGGTCCGAACAGTGAGCTTGCTCAGAACAAAAGAACTGTGCTTCCTACACACAAGGGCCATATCTAGTACAACTCTGCTTAGGAAACTGACAAGAACAGTAGCTCCTTTTCAGTCCAATACACTGTACTTGCGGGGAAGAGACGCGAGTGCTATTTGCACTGTGTATGGCAATTAGAGCACAATATAGACTCGTCTTACCAGAAAACAACTCTTGCTCGTAGGACAAAAAACTTCATGTGACTCAATTCCATTTAGGACTGGGAAACAAACGCTAGCTCGCCTTCCAAAAACACACTCTGCTTTTGAGAAAAGAGCACTCTTCTACTCTACTGTGTTTCCTATGTGTTCCGAACAGTGAGCTTGCTCAGAACAAAAAAAAAGTGCTTCCTACACACACGGCCATATCTAGTTCAAGTCTGCTTAGGAACCTGACAAGAACAGTAGATCCTCTTCAGTCCAATACACTGTACTTGCTGGGAACAGACGCCAGTGCTATTTGTCCTGTGTATGGCAATGGCAGCGCAATAGTGACTCTTCTTACCAGAAAACAACTCTTGCTCATGGACCAGAAAGTGCATGTGATTCAACTCCATTTAGGACTGGGAAACAAATCCTAGCTCGCCTTACATGAAACACACTCTGCTTTTGAGAAAAGAGCACTCTTCTACTCTACTGTGTTTCCTATGTTTTCCGAACAGTGAGCTTGCTGAGAACAAAAAAACTGTGCTTCCTACACACACGGGCCATATCTAGTTCAAGTCTGGTTAGGAACCTGACAAGAACAGTAGATCCTCTTCATTCCAATACACTGTACTTGCTGCGAACAGACTCCAGTGCTATTTGTCCTGTGTATGGCAATGGCAGCGCAATAGTGACTCTTCTTACCAGAAAACAACTCTTGCTCGTAGGACAGAAAACTGCATTTGACTCACCTCCATATAGGACTGGGAAACAAACGCTAGCTCGCCTTACAAGAAACACACTCTGCTTTTGAGAAAAGAGCACTCTTCTACTCTACTGTGTTTCCTATGGAGTCCGAACACTGAACTTGCTCAGAACAAAAGAACTGTGCTTCCTACACACACGGCCATATGTAGTTCAA
Source organism: Peromyscus eremicus (assembly GCF_949786415.1). Lineage (NCBI taxonomy): Eukaryota > Metazoa > Chordata > Mammalia > Rodentia > Cricetidae > Peromyscus > Peromyscus eremicus. The sequence continues at coordinate 20,328 of NW_026735935.1, forward strand.
TTCTGCTTAGGAACCTGACAAGAACAGTAGATCCTCTTCAGTCCAATACACTGTACTTGCTGGGAACAGACGCCAGTGCTATTTGTCCTGTGTATGGCAATGGCAGCGCAAAGTGACTCTTCTTAACATAAAACAACTCTTGCTCGTAGTACTAGAAACTGCATGTGACTCAACTCCATATAGGACTGGGAAACAAACGCTAGCTCGCCTTACAAGAAACACACTCTGCTTTTGAGAAAAGAGCACTCTTCTACTCTACTGTGTTTCCTATGGAGTCCGAACACTGAACTTGCTCAGAAAAAAAGAACTGTGCTTCCTACACACACGGGCCATATGTAGTTCAACTCTGCTTAGGATTCTGAGAAGAACAGTAGCGCCTCTTCAGTCCAATACACTGTACTTGCTGGGAACAGACCCCAGTGCTATTTGTCCTGTGTATGGCAATGGCAGCGCAATAGTGACTCTTCTTACCAGAAAACAACTCTTGCTCGTGCACCAGAAACTGCATGTGATTCAACTCCATTTAGGACTCGGAAACAAACTCTAGCTCGCTTTATAAGAAACACACTCTGCTTTTGAGAAAAGAGCACTCTTCTACTCTACTGTTTTTCCCATAGGGCCAGAACAGTGAGCTTGCTCAGAAAAAAAGAACTGTGCTTCTACACACACGGGCCATATCTAGTTCAACTCTGCTTAGGAATCTGAGAAGAACAGTAGCGCCTCTTCAGTCCAATACACTGTACTTGCTGGGAACAGATGGGAGGGCTATTTGCTCTGTGTATGGCAATGGGAGCTCAATAGTGACTTTCCTTACCAGAAAACAACTCTTGCTCGTAGGAACACAAACTGCATGTGATTCCACTCCATTTAGGCCTGGGAAACAAACGGTAGCTCGCCTTACAAGAAACACACTCTGCTTTAGAGAAAAGAGCACTCTTCTACTCTACTGTGTTTCCTATGGGGTCCAAACAGTGAGCTTGCTCAGAACAAAAGAACTGTGCTTCCTACACACTCGGACCATATCTAGTTAAACTCTGCTTAGTAAACTGACAAGAACAGTAGCTCCTATTCAGTCCAATACACTGTACTTGCTGGGAAAAGACGCGAGTGTTATTTGCCTTGTGTAGGGCAATGGGAACACAATAGTGACTTTCCTTACCATAAAACAACTCTTGCTCATAGGACCAGAAACTTCATGTGATTCAACTCCATTTAGGTCTGGGAAATAAATGCTAGCTCGCCTTACATGAAACACACTTTGCTTTTGAGAAAAGAGCACTCTTCTACTCTACTGTGTTTCCTAAGGGGTCCGAACAGTGAGCTTGCTCAGAACAAAAGAACTGTGCTTCCTACACACAAGGGCCATATCTAGTTCAACTCTGCTTAGAAACCTGACAAGAACAGTAGATCCTCTTCAATCCAATACACTGTACTTGCTGGGAACAGACGCATGTGCTATTTGCACTGTGTATGGCAATTGGAGCACAATAGTGACTCGTCTTACCAGAAAACAACTCTTGCTCGTAGGACAAAAAACTGCATGTGACTCAACTCCATTTAGGACTGGGAAACAAACGCTAGCTCGCCTTCCAAAAACACACTCTGCTTTTGAGAAAAGAGCACTCTTCTACTCTACTGTGTTTCCTATGTGTTCCGAACAGTGAGCTTGCTCAGAACAAAAAAAAAGTGCTTCCTACACACGGCCATATCTAGTTAAAGTCTGCTTAGGAAACTGACAAGAACAGTAGCTCCTATTCAGTCTGATACACTGTACTTGCTGGGAACAGACGAGAGTGCTATTTGCACTGTATATGGCATTTTGAGCGCAACAGTGACTCTTCTTACCAGAAAACAACTCTTGCTCATAGGACAAAAAACTGCATGTGACTCAACTCCATTTAGGACTGGAAAAACTAACGCGAGCTCGCCTTCCAAAAACACACTCTGCTTTTGAGAAAAGAGCACTCTTCTACTCTACTGTGTTTCCTATGTGTTCCGAACAGTGAGCTTACTCAGAACAAAACAACTGTGCTTCCTACACACACGGCCATATCTAGATCAAGTCTGCTTAGGAAACTGACATGAACAGTAGCTCCTGTTCATTCCCATACACTGTACTTGCTGGGAACAGACGTGAGTGCTATTTGCACTGTATATGGCATATGGAGCGCAACAGTCACTCTTCTTACCAGAAAACAACTCTTGCTTGTAGGACCAAAATCTCCATGTGACTCAACTCCATTTAGGACTGGGAAACAAACGCTAGCTCGCCTTACAAGAAACACACTCTGCTTTTGAGAAAAGAGCACTCTTCTACTCTACTGTGTTTCCTATGGAGTCCGAACACTGAACTTGCTCAGAACAAAAGAACTGTGCTTCCTACACACACGGCCATATGTAGTTCAATTATGCTTAGGAACCTGACAAGAACAGTAGATCCTCTTCAGTCCAATACACTGTACTTGCAGGGAACAGACGCGAGTGCTATTTGCACTGTGTATGGCAATTGGAGCCCAATAGTGACTTGTCTTACCAGAAAACAACTCTTGCTCGTAAGACAAAAAACTGCATGTGACTCAACTCCATTTAGGACTGGGAAACAAATGCTAGTTCGACGTCCAAGAAACACACTCTGCTTTTGAGAAAAGAGCACTCTTCTACTCTACTGTGTTTCCTATGTGTTCCGAAAAGTGAGCTTGCTCAGAACAAAAAAACTGTGCTTCCTACGCACACGGCCATATCTAGTTCAAGTCTGCTTAGGAACCTGACAAGAACAGTAGATCCTCTTCAGTCCAATACAGTGTACTTGCTGGGAACAGACGCCAATGCTATTTGTCCTGTGTATGGCAATGGCAGCACAATAGTGACTCTTCTTACCAGAAAACAACTCTTGCTCGTGGACCAGAAACTGCATGTGATTCAACTCCATTTAGGACTGGGAAAAAAACTCTAGCTCGCTTTACAAGAAACACACTCTGCTTTTGAGAAAAGAGCACTCTTCTACTCTACTGTGTTTCCTATGTGTTCTGAACAGTGAGCTTGCTGAGAACAAAAAAACTGTGCTTCCTACACACACGGCCATATCTAGTTCAAGTCTGGTTAGGAACCTGACAAGAACAGTAGATCCTCTTCAGTCCAATACACTGTACTTGCTGCGAACAGACTCCAGTGCTATTTGTCCTGTGTATGGCAATGGCAGCGCAATAATGACTCTTCTTACCAGAAAACAACTCTTGCTCATAGTACCAGAAACTGCATGTGATTCAACTCCATTTAGGCCTGGGAAACAAACTCTAGCTCGCTTTACAAGAAAAACACTCTGCTTTTGAGAAAAGAGCACTCTTCTACTCTACTGTGTTTCCTATAGGGCCAGAACAGTGAGCTTGCTCAGAAAAAAAGAACTGTGCTTCCTACACACACGGGCCATATCTAGTTCAACTCTGCTTAGGAAACTCAGAAGAACAGTAGCTCCTCTTCAGTCCAATACACTGTACTTGCTGGGAAGAGACACGAGGGCTATTTGCACTGTGTATGGCAATGGGAGCGCAATAGTGACTCTTCTTACCAGAAAACAACTCTTGCTCGTGCACCAGAAACTGCATGTGATTCAACTCCATTTAGGACTCGGAAACAAACTCTAGCTCGCTTTATAAGAAACACACTCTGCTTTTGAGAAAAGAGCACTCTTCTACTCTACTGTTTTTCCCATAGGGCCAGAACAGTGAGCTTGCTCAGAAAAAAAGAACTGTGCTTCTACACACACGGGCCATATCTAGTTCAACTCTGCTTAGGAATCTGAGAAGAACAGTAGCGCCTCTTCAGTCCAATACACTGTACTTGCTGGGAACAGATGGGAGGGCTATTTGCTCTGTGTATGGCAATGGGAGCTCAATAGTGACTTTCCTTACCAGAAAACAACTCTTGCTCGTAGGAACACAAACTGCATGTGATTCCACTCCATTTAGGCCTGGGAAACAAACGGTAGCTCGCCTTACAAGAAACACACTCTGCTTTAGAGAAAAGAGCACTCTTCTACTCTACTGTGTTTCCTATGGGGTCCAAACAGTGAGCTTGCTCAGAACAAAAGAACTGTGCTTCCTACACACTCGGACCATATCTAGTTAAACTCTGCTTAGTAAACTGACAAGAACAGTAGCTCCTATTCAGTCCAATACACTGTACTTGCTGGGAAAAGACGCGAGTGTTATTTGCCTTGTGTAGGGCAATGGGAACACAATAGTGACTTTCCTTACCATAAAACAACTCTTGCTCATAGGAAGAGAAACTTCATGTGATTCAACTCCATTTAGGTCTGGGAAATAAATGCTAGCTCGCCTTACATGAAACACACTTTGCTTTTGAGAAAAGAGCACTCTTCTACTCTACTGTGTTTCCTAAGGGGTCCGAACAGTGAGCTTGCTCAGAACAAAAGAACTGTGCTTCCTACACACAAGGGCCATATCTAGTTCAACTCTGCTTAGAAACCTGACAAGAACAGTAGATCCTCTTCAATCCAATACACTGTACTTGCTGGGAACAGACGCATGTGCTATTTGCACTGTGTATGGCAATTGGAGCACAATAGTGACTCGTCTTACCAGAAAACAACTCTTGCTCGTAGGACAAAAAACTGCATGTGACTCAACTCCATTTAGGACTGGGAAACAAACGCTAGCTCGCCTTCCAAAAACACACTCTGCTTTTGAGAAAAGAGCACTCTTCTACTCTACTGTGTTTCCTATGTGTTCCGAACAGTGAGCTTGCTCAGAACAAAAAAAAAGTGCTTCCTACACACGGCCATATCTAGTTAAAGTCTGCTTAGGAAACTGACAAGAACAGTAGCTCCTATTCAGTCTGATACACTGTACTTTCTGGGAACAGACGAGAGTGCTATTTGCACTGTATATGGCATTTTGAGCGCAACAGTGACTCTTCTTACCAGAAAACAACTCTTGCTCATAGGACAAAAAACTGCATGTGACTCAACTCCATTTAGGACTGGAAAAACTAACGCGAGCTCACCTTCCAAAAACACACTCTGCTTTTGAGAAAAGAGCACTCTTCTACTCTACTGTGTTTCCTATGTGTTCCGAACAGTGAGCTTACTCAGAACAAAACAACTGTGCTTCCTACACACACGGCCATATCTAGATCAAGTCTGCTTAGGAAACTGACATGAACAGTAGCTCCTGTTCATTCCCATACACTGTACTTGCTGGGAACAGACGTGAGTGCTATTTGCACTGTATATGGCATATGGAGCGCAACAGTCACTCTTCTTACCAGAAAACAACTCTTGCTTGTAGGACCAAAATCTCCATGTGACTCAACTCCATTTAGGACTGGGAAACAAACGCTAGCTCGCCTTACAAGAAACACACTCTGCTTTTGAGAAAAGAGCACTCTTCTACTCTACTGTGTTTCCTATGGAGTCCGAACACTGAACTTGCTCAGAACAAAAGAACTGTGCTTCCTACACACACGGCCATATGTAGTTCAATTATGCTTAGGAACCTGACAAGAACAGTAGATCCTCTTCAGTCCAATACACTGTACTTGCAGGGAACAGACGCGAGTGCTATTTGCACTGTGTATGGCAATTGGAGCCCAATAATGACTTGTCTTACCAGAAAACAACTCTTGCTCGTAAGACAAAAAACTGCATGTGACTCAACTCCATTTAGGACTGGGAAACAAATGCTAGTTCGACGTCCAAGAAACACAATCTGCTTTTGAGAAAAGAGCACTCTTCTACTCTACTGTGTTTCCTATGGGGTCCAAAGAGTGAGCTTGCTCAGAACAAAAGAACTGTGATTCCTACACACACCGACCATATCTAGTTCAACTCTGCTTAAAAAACTGACAAGAACAGTAGCTCCTATTCAGTCCAATACACTATACTTGCTGGGAACAGATGCGAGAGCTATTTGCACTGTGTATGGCATTTGGAGCGCAATAGTGACTCTTCTTACCAGAAAACAACTCTTGCTCGTAGGACCAAAAACTGCCTGTGACTCAACTCCATTTAGGACTGGGAAACAAATGCGAGCTTGCCTTACAAGAAACACACTCTGCTTTAGAGAAAAGAGCACTCTTCTACTCTACTGTGTTTCCTATGGCGTCCGAACAGTAAGCTTGCTCAGAACAAAAAAAGTGTGCTTCCTACACACATGGCCATATCTAGTTCAAATCTGCTTAGGAACCTGACAAGAACAGTAGATCCTCTTCCGTTCAATACACTGTACTTGCTGGGAAAAGACGCCAGTGCTATTTGTCCTGTGTATGGCAATGGCAGCGCAATAGTGACTCTTCTTACCAGAAAACAACTCTTGTTTGTAGGACCAGAACTGCATGTGATTCAACTCCATATTCGACTGGGAAACAAACGCTAGCTCGCCTTACAAGAAACACACTCTGCTTTTGAGAAAAGAGCACTCTTCTACTATACTATGTTTCCTATAGGGCCAGAACAGTGAGCTTGCACAGAACAAAAGAACTGTGCTTCCTACACATACGGCCATATCTAGTTCAACTCTGCTTAGGAACCTGACAAGAACAGTAGATCCTCTTCAGTCCAATACAGTGTGCATGCTGGGAACAGACGCGAGTTGCTTTGCCCTGTGTATGAAAATGGGAGCACAATAGTGACTCTTCTTAGCAGAAATAAAACTCTTGCTCGTAAAACCAGAAACTGCATGTGATGCAACTCCATTTAGGACTGGGAAACAAATGCTAGCTCGCCTTACAAGAAACACACTCTGATTTAGAGAAAAAAGCACTCTTCTAATCTATTGTGTTTCCTAAGAGGTCTGAACAGTGAACTTGCTCAAACCAAAAGAACTGTGCTTCCTACACACACGGCCATATCTAGTTCAATTCTGCTTAGGAACCTGACAAGAACAGTAGCTCCTCTTCAGTCCAATACACTGTACTTGCTGGGAACAGACTCCAGTGCTATTTGTCCTGTGTATGGCAATGGCAGCACAATATTTACTATTCTAACCATAAAACAACTCTTGACAATAGGACCAGAAACTGCATGGGATTCAACTCCATTTAGGACTGGGAAACAAACACTAGCTCGCCTTACAAGAAACACACTCTGCTTTTGAGAAATGAGCACTCTTCTACTCTACTGTGTTTCCTATGGGGTCCAAACAGTTAGCTTGCTCAGAACAAAAGAACTGTGCTTCCTACACACACCGACCATATCTAGTTCAACTCTGCTTAGGACACTGACAAGAACAGTAGCTGCTATTTAGTCCAATACACTGTACTTGCTGGGAACAGACGCGAGTGCTCTTTGCACTGTGTATGGCAATGGGAGCACAACAGTAACTTTCCTTACCAGAAAACAACTCTTGCTCATAGTACCGGAAACTGCCTGTGATTGAACTCCAATGAGGGCTAGGAAACAAACGCTAGCTCGCCTTACAAGAAACACACACTGCTTTTGAGAAAAGAGCACTCTTCTACTCTACTGTGTTTCCTATAAGGTCCAAACAGTGAGCTTGCTCAGAACAAAAAAAAAAAAAACGTGATTCCTACACACAACGTCATACCTAGTTCAATTCTGCTTAGGAACCTGACAAGAACAGTAGATCGTCTTCAGTCCAATACACTGTACTGCTGAGAACAGACAACAGTGCTATTTGTCCTGTGTATGGCAATGGCAGCGCAATAGTGACTCTTCTTACCATGAAACAACTCTTGCTCGTAGGACCAGAAACTGCATGTGATTCAACTCCATTTAGGAATGGGAAACAAACGCTAGCTCGCCTTACAAGAAACACACTCTGCTTTTGAGAAAAGAGCAATCTTCTACTCTACTGTGTTTCCTATTGGGTCCAAAGTGTGAGCTTGCTCAGAACAAAAGAACTGTGCTTCCTACACACAAGGACCATATCTAGTTCAGCTCTGCTTAAGAAACTGACAAGAACAGTAGCTCCTCTTCAGTCCAATACACTGTACTTGCTGGGAACAGACGCCAGTGCTATTTGTCCTGTGTAGGGCAATTTCAGCGCAATATTGACTCTTCTTACGAGAAAACAACTCTTGCTCGTAGGACCAGAAACTGCATGTGATTCAACTCCATTTAGGACTGGGAAACAAATGCTAGCTCGCCTTACATGAAACACACTCTGCTTTTGAGAAAAGAGTACTCTTCTACTCTAGTGATTCTCCTATGGGATCCGAACAGTGAGCTTGCTCAGAACAAAAGAACTGTGCTTCCTACACACACGGGCCATATCTAGTTCAACTCTGCTTAGGAAACTGACAAGAACAGTAGATCCTCTTCAGTCCAATACACTGTACTTGCTGGGAACAGATGCAAGTGCTATTTGCACTGTGTATGGAAATGGGAGTGCAATAGTGACTCTTCTTACCAGAAAAAAACTCTTGCTCGTAGGACCAAAAACTGCATGTGTCTAAGCTCCATTTAGGACTGGGAAACAAATGCTAGCTCGCCTTACAAGAAACACACTCTGATTTAGAGAAAAAAGCACTCTTCTACTCTATTGTGTTTCCTAAGAGGTCTGAACAGTGAACTTGCTCAAACCAAAAGAACTGTGCTTCCTACACACACGGCCATATCTAGTTCAATTCTGCTTAGGAACCTGACAAGAACAGTAGCTCCTCTTCAGTCCAATACACTGTACTTGCTGGGAACAGACTCCAGTGCTATTTGTCCTGTGTATGGCAATGGCAGCACAATATTTACTATTCTAACCATAAAACATCTCTTGACAATAGGACCAGAAACTGCATGGGATTCAACTCCATTTAGGACTGGGAAACAAACGCTAGCTCGCCTTACAAGAAACACACTCTGCTTTTGAGAAAAGAGCACTCTTCTACTCTACTGTGTTTCCTATGGGGTCCAAACAGTTAGCTTGCTCAGAACAAAAGAACTGTGCTTCCTACACACACCGACCATATCTAGTTCAACTCTGCTTAGGAAACTGACAATAACAGTAGCTGCTATTTAGTCCAATACACTGTACTTGCTGGGAACAGACGCGAGTGCTCTTTGCACTGTGTATGGCAATGGGAGCACAACAGTAACTTTCCTTACCAGAAAACAACTCTTGCTCATAGGACCGGAAACTGCCTGTGATTGAACTCCAATTAGGGCTAGGAAACAAACGCTAGCTCGCCTTACAAGAAACACACACTGCTTTTGAGAAAAGAGCACTCTTCTACTCTACTGTGTTTCCTATGAGGTCCGAACAGTGAGCTTGCTCAGAACAAAAAAAAAACGTGATTCCTACACACAACGTCATACCTAGTTCAATTCTGCTTAGGAACCTGACAAGAACAGTAGATCGTCTTCAGTCCAATACACTGTACTGCTAAGAACAGACAACAGTGCTATTTGTCCTGTGTATGGCAATGGCAGCGCAATAGTGACTCTTCTTACCATGAAACAACTCTTGCTCTTAGGACCAGAAACTGCATGTGATTCAACTCCATTTAGGACTGGGAAACAAACGCTAGCTCGCCTTACAAGGAACACACTCTGCTTTTGAGAAAAGAGCAATCTTCTACTCTACTGTGTTTCCTATGGGGTCCAAAGTGTGAGCTTGCTCAGAACAAAAGAACTGTGCTTCCTACACACAAGGACCATATCTAGTTCAGCTCTGCTTAAGAAACTGACAAGAACAGTAGCTCCTCTTCAGTCCAATACACTGTACTTGCTGGGAACAGACGCCAGTGCTATTTGTCCTGTGTAGGGCAATTTCAGCGCAATATTGACTCTTCTTACGAGAAAACAACTCTTGCTCGTAGGACCAGAAACTGCATGTGATTCAACTCCATTTAGGACTGGGAAACAAATGCTAGCTCGCCTTACATGAAACACACTCTGCTTTTGAGAAAAGAGTACTCTTCTACTCTACTGATTCTCCTATGGGATCCGAACAGTGAGCTTGCTCAGAACAAAAGAACTGTGCTTCCTACACACACGGGCCATATCTAGTTCAACTCTGCTTAGGAAACTGACAAATACAGTAGATCCTCTTCAGTCCAATACACTGTACTTGCTGGGAACAGATGCAAGTGCTATTTGCACTGTGTATGACAATGGGAGTGTAATAGTGACTCTTCTTACCAGAAAAAAACTCTTGCTCGTAGGACCAAAAACTGCATGTGTCTCAGCTCCATTTAGGACTGGGAAAGAAACGCAAGCTCGCCTTACAAGAAAAACACTCTGCTTTTGACAAAAGAGCATTCTTCTACTATACTGTGTTTCCTATAGGGCCTGAAGAGTGAGCTTCCTCAGAACAAAATAACTGTGCTTCCTGCACACAGGGGCCATATCTATTCAATTCTGCTTAGGAAACTGACAAGAACAGTAGATCCTCTTCAGTCCAATACACTGTACATGCTGGGAACAGACGCCAGTACTATTTGCCCTGTGTATGACAATGGGAGCGCAATAGTGACTCTTCTTACCAGAAAACAACTCTTGTTCCTAGGACCAGAAACTGCATGTGATTCAACTCCATTTAGGACTGGGAAACAAACGCTAGCTCGCCTTACAAGAAAAACACTCTGCTTTTGAGAAAAGAGCACTCTTCTACTCTACTGTGTTTCCTATAGGGCCAGAACAGTGAGCTTGATCAGAACAAAAGAACTGTGCTTCCTTCACACGGGCCATATCTAGTTCAACTCTGCTTAGGAACCTGACAAGAACAGTAGCTCCTCTTCAGTCCGATGCACTGTACTTGCTGGGAACGGACCGAGTGCTATTTGCTCTATGTATGGCAATGAGAGCACAATAGTGTCTTTCCTTACCAGAAAGCAATTCTTAATCGTAGGAGCAGAAACTGCATGTGATTCAACTCCATTTAGGACTGGGAAACAAATGCTAGCTCGCCTTACATGAAACACACTCTGCTTTAGAGAAAAGAGCACTCTTCTACTCTACTGTGTTTCTTATAGGGCCAGAACAGTGAGCTTGCTCAAAACAAGAGAACTGTTCTTCCTAAACACACGCGCCATATCTCGTTCAACTCTGCTTAGGAAACTGACAAGAACAGTAGCTCCTCTTCAGTCCGATACACTGTACTTGCTGGGAACAGACGCGAGTGCTCTTTGCACTGTGTATGGCAATGGGAACACAATAGTGACTTTCCTTACCAGAAAACAACTCTTGCTCGTAGGACCAGAAACTGCATGTGATTCAACTCCAATTAGGACTGGGAAAAAAAACACTAGCTCGCCTTACAAGAAACACTCTCTGCTTTTGAGAAAAGAGCACTCTTCTACTCTACTGTGTTTTCTATAGGGCCAGAACAGTGAGCTTGCTCAGAACAAAAGAACTGTGCTTCCTACAAACACGGCCATATGTAGTTCAATTCTGCTTAGGAACCTGACATGAAGAGTAGATCCTCTTCAGTCCAATACAGTGTACTTGCTGGGAACAGACAACAGTGCTATTTATCCTGTGTATGGCAATGGCAGCACAATAGTGACTCTTCTTACCAGAACACAACTCTTGCTCGTAGGACCAGAAACTGCATGGGATTCAACTCCATTTAGGACTGGGAAACAAATGGTAGCTCGCCTTCCAAGAAACACCCTCTGCTTTTGAGAAAAGAGCACTCTTCTACTCTACTGTGTTTCCTGTAGGGCCAGAACAGTGAGCTTGCTCAGAACAAAAGAACTATGCTTCCTACACACACGTCCATATCTAGTTCAATTCTGATTAGGAACCTGACAAGAACAGTAGCTCCTCTTCAGTCAAATACACTGTACTTGGTGGGAACAGACGCCAGTGCTATTTGTCCTGTGTATGGCAATGGCAGTGCAATAGTGACTATCCTTACCAGAAAACAACTCTTGCTCGTAGGACCAGAAACTGCATGTGATTCAACTCCATTTAGGACTGGGAAACAAATGCTAGCTCGCCTTACAAGAAACACAATCTGCTTTAGAGAAAAGAGCACTCCTCTACTCTACTGTGTTTCCTATGGGGTCCGAACAGTGAGCTTGCTCAGAACAAAAAAACTGTGATTCCTACACACACGGCCATATCTAGTTCAATTCTTCTTATAAACCTGACAAGAACAGTAGATCCTCTTCAGTCCGATACACTGTAATTGCTGGGAACAGACGCGAGTGCTATTTGCACTGTGTATGGCAATGGGAGCGCAATAGTGACTTTCCTTACCAGAAAACAACTCTTGCTCGTAGGACCAGAAACTGCATGTGATTCAACTCCATTTAGGACTGAGAAACAAATGCTAGCTCGCCTTACATGAAACACACTCTTTTTTTGAGAAAAGAGCACTCTTCTACTCTACTGTGTTTCCTATGTGTTCCGAAAAGTGAGCTTGCTCAGAACAAAAAAAATGTGCTTCCTACACACACGGCCATATCTAGTTCAAGTCTGCTTAGGAACCTGACAAGAACAGTAGATCCTCTACAGTCCAATACACTGTACTTGCTGGAAACAGACGCGAGTGCTATTTGCACTGTGTATGGCAATGGGAGCACAATAGTGACTATTCTTACAAGAAAACAACTCTTGCTCGTAGGACCAGAAACTGCATGAGATTCAACTCCATTTAGGACTGGGAAACAAACGCTAGCTCGCATTACGAGAAACACACTCTGCTTTTGAGAAAAGAGCACTCTTATACTCTAAAGTGTTTCCTCTAGGGCCAGAACAGTGAGCTTGCTCAGAAAAAAAAAACTGTGCTTCTTACACACACGGCCATATCTAGTTCAACTCTGCTTAGGGAACTGACAAAAACAGTAGCTCCTCCTCAGTCCGATACACTGCAATAGCTGGGAACACACGTGAGTGCTATTTGCACTGTGTATGGCAATGGGAGCACCAGAGTGACTTTCCTTACCAGAAAACAACTCTTGCTCATAGGACCAGAAACTGCATGTGATTCAACTCCATTTAGGACTGGGAAACAAACGCTAGCTCACATTACAAGAAACACACTCTGCTTTTGAGAAAAGAGCACTCTTCTACTCTATTGTGTTTCCTATAGGCCCAGAACAGTGAGCTTGCTCAGAACAAGAGAACTGTTCTTCCTACACACACGGGCCATATCTCATTCAACTCTGCTTAGGAAACTGACAAGAACAGTAGCTCCTCTTCAGTCCGATACACTGTACTTGCTGGGAACAGACGCGACTGCTCTTTGCACTTTGTATGGCAATGGGAACACAATAGTGACTTTCCTTACCAGAAAACAACTCTTGCTCGTAGGACCAGAAACTGCATGTGATTCAAATCCATTTAGGACTGGGAAACAAATGCTAGCTCTCCTTACAAGAAACACACTCTGCTTTTGAGAAAAGAGAACTCTTCTACTCTACTGTGTTTCCTATAGGGCCAGAACAGTGAGCATGCTCAGAACAAAAGACTATGCTTTGTCCACACACGGCCATATCTAGTTCAATTCTGCTTAGGAACCTGACAAGAACAGTAGATCCTCTTCAGTCCAATACACTGTACATGCTGGGAACAGACGCCAGTGCTATTTGCCCTGTGTATGGCAATGGCAGCACAATAGTGACTCTTCTTACCAGAACACAACTCTTGCTCGTAGGAGCAGAAACTGCATGGGATTCAACTCCAGTTAGGACTGGGAAACAAACGCTAGCTCGCCTTACAAGAAACACACTCTGCTTTTGAGAAAAGAGCACTATTCTACTCTACTGTGTTTCCGCTGTGGTAAAAACAGTGAGCTTGCTCTGTACAAAAGAACTGTGCTTCCTACACACACGGCCTTATCTAGTTCAATTCTGATTAGGAACCTGAAAGAACAGTAGATCGTCTTCATTCCAATACACTGTACTTGCTGGGAACAGACGACAGTGCTATTTGTCCTGTGTATGGCAATGGGAGCGCAATAGTGACTTTCCTTACCAGAAAACAACTCTTGCTCGTAGAACCAGAAACTGCATGTGATTCAACTCCTTTTAGGACTGGGAAAGAAATGCTAGCTCGCCTTACATGAAACACACTCTGCTTTTGATAAAAGAGCACTCTTCTACTCTACTGTGTTTCCTATGGGGTCCGAACAGTGAGCTTGCTCAGAACAAAAGAACTGTGCTTCCTACACACACTGGCCATATCTAGTTCAACTCTGCTTAGGAAACTGACAAGAACAGTAGCTCCTCTTCAGTCCAATACACTGTACTTGCTGGGAACAGATGGGAGTGCTATTTGCACTGTGTACGGCAATGGGAGCACAATAGTGACTTTCCTTACCAGAAAACAACTCTTGCTCATAGGACCAGAAACTGCATGTGATTCAACTCCATTTAGGACAGGGAAACAAATGCTAGCTCGCCTTACAAGAAACACAATCTGCTTTAGAGAAAAGAGCACTCTTCTACTCTATTGTGTTTCCTATGGGGTCCGAACAGTGAGCTTGCTCAGAACAAAAAAACTGTGCTTCCTACACACACGGCCATATCTAGTTCAATTCTGTTTATAAACCTGACAAGAACAGTAGATCCTCTTCAGTCCAATACACTGTACTTGCTGGGAACAGACGCCAGTGCTATTTGTCTTGTGTATGGCAATGGCAGCGCAATAGTGACTCTTCTTACCAGAAAACACCTCTTGCTCGTAGGACCAGAAACTGCATGTGATTCAACTCCATTTAGGACTAGAAAACAAACGCTAGCTCGCCTTACAAGAAACACACTCTGCTTTTGTGAAAAGAGCACTCTTCTACTCTACTGTGTTTCCTATGGGGTCCAAACAGTGAGCTTGCTAAGAACAGAAAACTGTGCTTCCTACACACACGGACCATATCTAGTTCAACTATGCTTTGGAAACTGACAAGAACAGTAGCTCCTATTGAGTACAATACACTGTACTTACTGGGAACAGACGCGAGTGCTCTTTGCACTGTGTATGGCAATAGGAGCACAATAGTGACTCTTCTTACCAGAAAACAACTCTTGCTCGTGGGACCAAAAACTGCATGTGACTCAACTCCATTTAGGACTGGAAAACAAACGCTAGCTCGCCTTACAAGAAACACTCTCTGCTTTAGAGAAAAGAGCACTCTTCTACTCTACTGTGTTTCCTATAGGGCCAGAACAGTGAGCTTGCTGAGAACAAAAGAACTGTGCTTCCTGCCCTCACGGCCATATCTAGTTCAACTCTGCTTAGGAACCTGACAAGAACAGTAGATCCTCTTCCGTCCAATACACTGTACATGCTGGGAACCGACGCCAGTGCTATTTGCCCTGTGTATGACAATTGGAGCGCAATAGTGACTCTTCTTGCCAGAAAACAACTCTTACTCGTAGCACCAGAAACTGCATGTGATTCAACTCCATTTAGGACTGGGAAACAAACGCGAGCTCACCTTACAAGAAAAACACTCTGCTTCAGAGAAAAGAGCACTATTCTACTCTACTGTGTTTCCGCTGTGGTTAAAACAGTGAGCTTGCTCTGTACAAAAGAACTGTGCTTCCTACACACATGGCCATATCTAGTTCAATTCTGATTAGGAACCTGAAAGAACAGTAGATCGTCTTCAGTTCAATACACTGTACTTGCTGGGAACAGACAACAGTGCTATTTGTCCTGTGTATGGCAATGGGAGCGCAATAGTGACTTTCCTTACCAGAAAACAACTCTTGCTCGTAGGACCAGAAACTGCATGTGATTCAACTCCTTTTAGGACTGGGAAAGAAACGCTAGCTCGCCTTACATGAAACACACTCTGCTTTTGATAAAAGAGCACTCTTCTACTCTACTGTGTTTCCTATGGGGTCCGAACAGTGAGCTTGCTCAGAACAAAAGAACTGTGCTTCCTACACACACTGGCCATATCTAGTTCAACTCTGCTTAGGAAACTGACAAGAACAGTAGCTCCTCTTCAGTCCAATACACTGTACTTGCTGGGAACAGATGGGAGTGCTATTTGCACTGTGTACGGCAATGGGAGCACAATAGTGACTTTCCTTACCAGAAAACAACTCTTGCTCATAGGACCAGAAACTGCATGTGATTCAACTCCATTTAGGACTGCGAAACAAATGCTAGCTCGCCTTACAAGAAACACAATCTGCTTTAGAGAAAAGAGCACTCTTCTACTCTATTGTGTTTCCTATGGGGTCCGAACAGTGAGCTTGCTCAGAACAAAAAAACTGTGCTTCCTACACACACGGCCATATCTAGTTCAATTCTGTTTATAAACCTGACAAGAACAGTAGATCCTCTTCAGTCCAATACACTGTACTTGCTGGGAACAGACGCAAGTGCTATTTGTCTTGTGTATGGCAATGGCAGCGCAATAGTGACTCTTCTTACCAGAAAACAACTCTTGCTCGTAGGACCAGAAACTGCATGTGATTCAACTCCATTTAGGACTAGAAAACAAACGCTAGCTTGCCTTACAAGAAACACACTCTGCTTTTGTGAAAAGAGCACTCTTCTACTCTACTGTGTTTCCTATGGGGTCCAAACAGTGAGCTTGCTAAGAACAGAAAACTGTGCTTCCTACACACACGGCCATATCTAGTTCAACTCTGCTTAGGAAACTGACAAGAACAGTAGCTTCTCTTCAGTCCAATGCACTGTACTTGCTGGGAACAGACGACAGTGCTATTTGCACTGTGTATGGCAATGGGAGCAGAAGAGTGACTCTTGTTACCAGAAAAAACTCTTGCTCATAGGACCAGAAACTGCATGTAATTCAACTCCATTTAGGACTGGGAAACAAACGCTAGCTCACCTTACCAGAAACACACTCTGCTTTTGAGAAAAGAGCACTCTTCTACTCTACTGTGTTTCCTATACGGCCAGAACAGTGAGCTTGCTGAGAACAAAAGAACTGTGCTTCCTACACACACGGACCATATCTAGTTCAACTATGCTTTGGAAACTGACAAGAACAGTAGCTCCTATTCAGTCCAATACACTGTACTTGCTGGGAACAGACGCGAGTGCTCTTTGCAATGTGTATGGCAATAGGAGCGCAATAGTGACTCTTCTTACCAGAAAACAACTCTTGCTCGTGGGACCAAAAACTGCATGTGACTCAACTCCATTTAGGACTGAAAAACAAACGCTAGCTCGCCTTACAAGAAACACTCTCTGCTTTAGAGAAAAGAGCACTCTTCTACTCTACTGTGTTTCCTATAGGGCCAGAACAGTGAGCTTGCTGAGAACAAAAGAACTGTGCTTCCTGCCCTCACGGCCATATCTAGTTCAACTCTGCTTAGGAACCTGACAAGAACAGTAGATCCTCTTCAGTCCAATACACTGTACATGCTGGGACCCGACGCCAGTGCTATTTGCCCTGTGTATGACAATTGGAGCGCAATAGTGACTCTTCTTGCCAGAAAACAACTCTTATTCGTAGCACCAGAAACTGCATGTGATTCAACTCCATTTAGGACTGGGAAACAAACGCGAGCTCACCTTACAAGAAAAACACTCTGCTTCAGAGAAAAGAGCACTCTTCTACTCTACTGTGTTTCCTATGGGGTCCAAAGAGTGAGCTTGCTCAGAACAAAAGAACTGTGCTTCCTACACACATGGACCATATCTAGTTCAACTCTGCGTAGGAAACTGACAAGAACAGTAGCTCCTATTCAGTCCAATACACTGTACTTGCTGGGAACAGAAAACAGTGCTATTTGTCCTGTGTATGGCAATGGCAGCACAATAGTGACTCTTCTTACGAGAAAAGATCTCTTGCTCGTAGGACCAGAAACTGCATGTGATTCAACTCCATTTAGGACTGGGAAACAAACGCTAGCTCGCCTTACAAGAAACACACTCTGCTTTTGAGAAAAGAGCACTCTTCTACTCTAAAGTGTTTCCTATAGGGCCAGAACAGTGAGCTTGCTGAGAACAAAAGAACTGTGCTTCCTACACACAAAGGCCATATCTAGTTCAACTCTGCTTAGGAAACTAACAAGAACAGTAGCTCCTCTTCAGTACGATACACTGTAATAGCTGGGAACACACGCGAGTGCTATTTGCACTTTGTATGTCAATGAGAGCGCAATAGTGACTTTCCTTACCAGAAAACAACTCTTGCTCATAGGACCAGAAACTGCATGTGATTCAACTCCATTTAGGACTGGGAAACAAATGCTAGCTCGCCTTACATGAAACACACACTGCTTTTGAGAAAAGAGCACTCTTCTACTCTACTGTGTTTCCTGTGGGGTCCGAAAAGTGAGCTTGCTCAGAACAAAAGAACTGTGCTTCCTACACACACGGGCCATATCTAGCTCAACTCTGCTTAGGAAACTGACATGAACAGTAGATCCTCTTCAGTCCAATCCACTGTACTTGCTGGGAACAGATGCAAGTGCTATTTGCACTGTGTATGACAATGGGAGTGCAATAGTGACTCTTCTTACCAGAAAAAAACTCTTGCTCGTAGGACCAAAAACTGCATATGTCTCAAATCCATTTAGGACTGGGAAACAAACACTAGCTCGCCTTACAAGAAAAACACTCTGCTTTTGAGAAAAGAGCATTCTTCTAATGTACTGTGTTTCCTATAGGGCCAGAACAGTGAGCTTCCTCAGAACAAAAGAACTGTGCTTCCTGCACACATGGGCCATATCTATTCAATTCTGCTTAGGAAACTGACAAGAACAGTAGATCCTCTTCAGTCCAATACACTGTACATGCTGGGAACAGACGCCAGTACTATTTGCACTGTGTATGACAATGGGAGCACAATATTGACTCTTCTTACCAGAAAACAACTCTTGCTCCTAGGACCAGAAACTGCATGTGATTCAACTCCATTTAAGACTGGGAAACAAACGCTAGCTCGCCTTACAAGAAAAACACTCTGCTTTTGAGAAAAGAGCACTCTTCTACTCTTCTGTGTTTCCTATAGGGCCAGAACAGTGAGCTTGATCAGAACAAAAGAACTGTGCTTCTTTCACACGGGCCATATCTAGTTCAACTCTGCTTAGGAAACTGACAAGAACAGTAGCTCCTCTTCAGTCCGATACACTGTACTTTCTGGGAATGGACCGAGTGCTATTTGCACTATGTATGACAATGGGAGCGCAATAGTGACTTTCCTTACCAGAAAACAACTCTTGCTCGTAGGACCAGAAACTGCATGTGATTCAACTCCATTTAGGACTGGGAAACAAATGCTAGCTCGCCTTACATTAAACACACTCTGCTTTTGAGAAAAGAGCACTCTTCTACTCTACTGTGTTTCCTATGGGGTCCAAACAGTGAGCTTGCTCAGAACAAAAGAACTGTGCTTCCTACACACGGACCATATCTAGTTCAACTCTGATTAGGGAACTGACAGTACAGTAGCTCCTATTCAGTCCAATACACTGTACTTCCTGGGATCAGACGCGAGTGCTATTTGTAATGTGTATGGCAATGGGAGCACAATAGTGACTTTCCTTACCAGAAAACAACTCTTGCTCGAAGGACCAGAAACTGCATGTGATTCAACTCCATTTAGGACTAGGAAACAAACGCTAGCTCGCCTTACAAGAAATACACTCTGCTTTTGAGAAAAGAGCACTGCTGTGGGATGTATGGCAAATGTGTTGCTAATTAATCAATAAAACACTGATTGGCCGTTGGCTAGGCAGGAAGTGTAGGCGGGGCAAGGAGGAGAATAAAGCAGGAAAGTGGAAGGCTGAGAGAGGGACACTGCCAGCCGCCATCAGGACAAGGAAGATGTAAGGTACCAGTAAGCCATGAGCCATGTGGCAAAGTAAAAATTAATAGAAATCTGCTAAATATAAGAGTAAGAGCTAGACAATAACAGGCCTTAGCTAATGGCCAAGCAGTTTAAATAATGTAAGAGTCTTTGTGTTTATTTTATAAGTGGGCTCTGAGACTGGCGGGACTTGGTGGTGGGACCTGGAGAGAAATTCTCCAGCAACAAATGGCGTCCAATGTGTTGGCAAGAGTTTCCACCTAAAAACTGAGAAAAAAGATTCTAAAACGGAGCTAAAAACAGCTCCTAGTTGTCTCTTTCAAGCTAGTGGCAGCCTGCGTGTTTGAGCTACTATGGCGGGTTCCTGGCGTGAATGCTTGACCTGCAGTATGGCGGGAATGAGGCCTCTGCAAGTGGCACATTAAGCTGTGTGGTGGATTTAGCCTTTGCTAGTACAAAACAAAACAAAACAAAAAAAAAGAGATTTCTGGGCTACACGCTGCTTTGATAGAAGCAGAGACCCACTATTTCTGAGAGTTGATGGCTCCCAGAGCTGGCGGAAAACGTAGCCATGTTGGGAATCTGAGGTGGGCAGAGCCAGTAGCCACAGCAATAGATTCACAATAAGACAGATTCAGATGTAATAATTTACAATGTGTGTAAAAGATACGTAGGCTTGAAAGAGACAAAAAAGATGATATATAGAGTTATAGAAACAAATACATAGTTTTAAAAAATAAAGTCATTAAAGAGACAGTAAAGGTAGTATAAAAAATAAGCCATGTAAAAATGGATATTACACAGAGAATCTGGATTGTGTTGTCGTTGGGACTTTTAACTGCAGAAAAACATTTGATTGTAAAAGCTGTAGAGTTATGCCAAAATGTATATTTTAAAGATACCTTGACTTCAAAATTTGGATGTAAGGATATGTTGCTTTGGAAAAGAGTCTCTTTTGTTTCCACAGAAAGCCAGAGGCTATGGATTTGTTCAAGATTAAGATACATCAGGTGTGACCAGCCAAGACCCCCTGAAGGTCTCCTATGACACCATGGCCCAGATGATCCAACATCCAGAATGGTTTAAAGGCATCTGCCTCAGACGATACAGCCTCATGGACTATTCCATAATTCTAAATTTTTTTTTGTTTCCCCACAAGATACAGCGCCCCCTTCCAGCAGGAAGTAGTAAGAGAAGCTAGGCCCAAATTGCCAAATTATATGTAATTTTACTTTGTTAAGGTTAAAACCTTCCTTTTTGAAAAAAAAAAAAGGGGGAAGTGCTGTGGGATGTATGGCAAATGTGTTGCTAATTAATCAATAAAACACTGAATGGCCGTTGGCTAGGCAGGAATTGTAGGCGGGGCAAGGAGGAGAATAAAGCGGGGAAGTGGAAGGCTGAGAGAGAGACACTGCCAGCTGCCATAAGGACAAGGAAGATGTAAGGTACCAGTAAGCCATGAGCCATGTGGCAAAGTAAAGATTAATAGAAATGGGCTAAATATAACAGTAAGAGCTAGACAATAACAGGCCTGAGCTAATGGAAAAGCAGTTTAAATAATGTAAGAGTCTGTGTGTTTATTTTATAAGTGGGCTCTGAGACTGGCGGGACTTGGTGGTGGGAGCTGGAGAGAAATTCTACAGCAACAGAGCACTCTTCTACTCTACTGTGTTTCCTATGGGGTCCAAACAGTGAGCTTGCTCAGAACAAAAGAACTGTGCTTCCTACACACATGGACCATATCTAGTTCAACTCTGCTTAGGAAACTGACAAGAACAGTAGCTCCTACTCAGTCCAATACACTGTACTTGCTGGGAACAGACGCGAGTGCTATTTGCACTGTGTATGGAATTTGGAGCGCAATAGTGACTCTTCTTACCAGAAAACAACTCTTGCTCGTAGGAACAAAAACTGCCTGTGACTCAACTCCATTTATGACTGGGAAACAAATGCGAGGTCGCCTTACAAGAAACACACTCTGCTTTAGAGAAAAGAGCACTCTTCTACTCTACTGTGTTTCCTATAGGGCCAGAACAGTGAGCTTGCTCAGAACAAGAGAACTGTGCTTCCTACACACACGGGCCATATCTTGTTCAACTCTGCTTAGGAAACTGACAAGAACAGTAGCTCCTCTTCAGTCCGATACACTGTACTTGCTGGGAACAGACGCGAGTGCTATTTGCACTGTGTATGGCAGTGGAAACACAATAGTGACTTTCCTTACCAGAAAAAAACTCTTGCTCGTAGAACCAGAAACTGCATGTGATTCAACTCCATTTAGGACTGGGAAACAAACGCTAGCTCGCCTTACAAGAAACACACTCTGCTTTTAAGAAAAGAGCACTCTTCTACTCTACTGTGTTTCCTATAGGGAAAGAACAGTGAGGTTGCTCAGAACAAAGAACTGTGCTTCCTACACACATGGCCGTATCTAGTTCAATTCTGCTTAGGAACCTGACAAGAACAGTAGATCCTCTTCAGTCCAATACACTGTACTTGCTGCGATAAGACGCCAGTGCTATTTGTCCTGTGTATGGCAATGGCAGCACAATAGTCACTCTTCTTACGAGAAAAGAACTCTTGCTCGTAGGACCAGAAACTGCATGGGATTCAACTCCATTTAGGACTGGGAAACAAACGCTAGCTCGCCTTACAAGAAACACACTCTGCTTTTGAGATAATAGCACTCTTCTACTCTACTGTGTTTCCTATGGGGTCCAAACAGTGAGCTTGCTCAGAACAAAAGAACTGTGCTTCCTACATACATCGACCATATCTAGTTCAACTCTGCTTTGGAAACTGACAAGAACAGAAGCTGCTCTTCAGTCCAATACACTGTACTTGCTGGGAACAGACGCGAGTGCTATTTGCACTGTGTATGGCAATGGGAGCACAATAGTGACTTCCTTACCAGAAAACAACTCTTGCTCGTAGGACCAGTAACTGCATGCGATTTATCTCCATTTAGGACTGGGAAACAAACGCTAGCTTGCCTTACAAGAAACACACTCTGCTTTTGAGAAAAGAGCACTCTTCTACTCTAAAGTGTTTCCTATAGGGCCAGAACTGTGAGCTTGCTGAGAACAAAAGAACTGTGCTTCCTACACACACGGGCCATATCTAGTTCAACTCTGCTTAGGAAACTAACAAGAACAGTAGCTCCTCTTCAGTCCGATACACTGTAATAGCTGGGAACACACGCGAGTGCTATTTGCACTGTGTATGTCAATGAGAGCACAATAGTGACTTTCCTTACCAGAAAACAACTCTTGCCCCTAGGACCAGAAACTGCATGTGATTCAACTCCATTTAGGACTGGGAAACAAATGCTAGTTCGCCTTACATGAAACACACACTGCTTTTGAGAAAAGAGCACTCTTCTACTCTACTGTGTTTTCTATGGGGTCCGAAAAGTGAGCTTGCTCAGAACAAAAGAACTGTGCTTACTCCACACACGGCCATATCTAGTTCAATTCTGCTTAGGAACCGGACATGAACAGTAAGTAGATCCTCTTCAGTCCAATACACTGTACTTGCTGGGAACAGACAACAGTGCTATTTGTCCTGTGTATGGCAATGGCAGCACAATAGTGACTCTTCTTACGAGAAAAGATCTCTTGCTCGTAGGACCAGAAACTGCATGTGATTGAACTCCATTTAGGACTGGGAAACAAACGCTAGCTCGCCTTACAAGAAACACACTCTGCTTTTGAGAAAAGAGCACTCTTCTACTCTAAAGTGTTTCCTATAGGGCCAGAACAGTGAGCTTGCTGAGAACAAAAGAACTGTGCTTCCTACACACACGGGCCATATCTAGTTCAACTCTGCTTAGGAAACTAACAAGAACAGTAGCTCCTCTTCAGTCCGATACACTGTAATAGCTGGGAACACACGCGAGTGCTATTTGCACTGTGTATGTCAATGAGAGCGCAATAGTGACTTTCCTTACCTGAAAACAACTCTTGCTCATAGGACCAGAAACTGCATGTGATTCAACTCCATTTAGGACTGGGAAACAAATGCTAGCTCGCCTTACATGAAACACACACTGCTTTTGAGAATAGAGCACTCTTCTACTCTACTGTGTTTCCTATGGGGTCCGAAAAGTGAGCTTGCTCAGAACAAAAGAACTGTGCTTCCTACACACACGGGCCATATCTATTTCAACTCTGCTTAGGAAACTGACATGAACAGTAGATCCTCTTCAGTCCAATACACTGTACTTGTTGGGAACAGATGCAAGTGCTATTTGCACTGTGTATGGCAATGGGAGTGCAATAGTGACTCTTCTTACCAGAAAACAACTCTAGCTCCTAGGACCAGAAACTGCATGTGTCTCAACTCCTTTTAAGACTGGGAAACAAACGCTAGCTCTCCTTACAAGAAAAACACTCTGCTTTTGAGAAAAGAGCACTCTTCTACTCTTCTGTGTTTCCTATAGGGCCAGAACAGTGAGCTTGATCAGAACAAAAGAACTGTGCTTCCTTCACACGGGCCATATCTAGTTCAACTCTGCTTAGGAAACTGACAAGAACAGTAGCTCCTCTTCAGTCCGATACACTGTACTTGCTGGGAATGGACCGAGTGCTATTTGCACTATGTATGGCAATGGGAGCACAATAGTGACTTTCCTTACCAGAAAACAACTCTTGCTCGTAGGACCAGAAACTGCATGTGATTCAACTCCATTTAGGACTGGGAAACAAATGCTAGCTCGCCTTACATGAAACACACTCTGCTTTTGAGAAAAGAGCACTCTTCTACTCTACTGTGTTTTCTATGGGGTCCAAACAGTGAGCTTGCTCAGAACAAAAGAACTGTGCTTCCTACACACGGACCATATCTAGTTCAACTCTGATTAGGGAACTGACAGTACAGTAGCTCCTATTCAGTCCAATACACTGTACTTCCTGGGAACAGACGCGAGTGCTATTTGTAATGTGTATGGCAATGGGAGGGCAATAGTGACTTTCCTTACCAGAAAACAACTCTTGCTCGTGGGACCAGAAACTGCATGAGATTCAACTCCATTTAGGACTAGGAAACAAACGCTAGCTCGCCTTACAAGTAATACACTCTGCTTTTGAGAAAAGAGCACTGCTGTGGGATGTATGGCAAATGTGTTGCTAATTAATCAATAAAACACTGATTGGCCGTTGGCTAGGCAGGAAGTGTAGGCGGGGCAAGGAGGAGAATAAAGCAGGGAAGT
Organism: Peromyscus eremicus; assembly: GCF_949786415.1. Lineage (NCBI taxonomy): Eukaryota > Metazoa > Chordata > Mammalia > Rodentia > Cricetidae > Peromyscus > Peromyscus eremicus. The sequence continues at coordinate 45,195 of NW_026735935.1, forward strand.
GGAAGGCTGAGAGAGAGACACTGCCAGCCGCCATCAGGACAAGGAAGATGTAAGGTACCAGTAAGCCATGAGCCATGTGGCAAAGTAAAAATTAATAGAAATCTGCTAAATATAAGAGTAAGAGCTAGACAATAACAGGCCTTAGCTAATGGCCAAGCAGTTTAAATAATGTAAGAGTCTTTGTGTTTATTTTATAAGTGGTCTCTGAGACTGGCGGGACTTGGTGGTGGGACCTGGAGAGAAATTCTCCAGCAACAAATGGCGTCCAATGTGTTGGCAAGAGTTTCCACCTAAAAACTGAGAAAAAAGATTCTAAAACGGAGCTAAAAACAGCTCCTAGTTGTCTCTTTCAAGCTAGTGGCAGCCTGCGTGTTTGAGCTACTATGGCGGGTTCCTGGCATGCATGCTTGACCTGCAGTATGGCGGGAATGAGGCCTCTGCAAGTGGCACATTAAGCTGTGTGGTGGATTTAGCCTTTGCTAGTACAAAACAAAACAAAACAAAAAAAAAGAGATTTCTGGGCTACACGCTGCTTTGATAGAAGCAGAGACCCACTATTTCTGAGAGTTGATGGCTCCCAGAGCTGGTGGAAAACGTAGCCATGTTGGGAAGCCGAGGTGGGCGGAGCCAGCAGCCACAGCTGCTGCAGTTTAAAGCAAAAGATTCACAATAAGACAGATTCAGATGTAATAGTTTACAATGTGTGTAAAAGATACGTAGGCTTGAAAGAGACAAAAAAGGTGATATATAGAGTTATAGAAACAAATACATAGTTTTAAAAAATAAAGTCATTAAAGAGACAGTAAAGGTAGTATAAAAAATAAGCCACGTAAAAATGGATATTACACAGAGAATCTGGATTGTGTTGTCGTTGGGACTTTTAACTGCAGAAAAACATTTGATTGTAAAAGCTGTAGAGTTATGCCAAAATGTATATTTTAAAGATACCTTGACTTCAAAATTTGGATGTAAGGATATGTTGCTTTGGAAAAGAGTCTCTTTTGTTTCCACAGAAAGCCAGAGGCTATGGATTTGTTCAAGATTAAGATACATCAGGTTTGACCAGCCAAGACCCCCTGAAGGTCTCCTATGTCACCATGGCCCAGATGATCCAACATCCAGAATGGTTTAAAGGCATATGACTCAGACGATACAGCCTCATGGACTATTCTATAATTCTAAATTTTTTTTTGTTTCCCCACAAGATACAGCGCCCCCTTCCAGCAGGAAGTAGTAAGAGAAGCTACGCCCAAATTCCCAAATTATATGTAATTTTACTTTGTTAAGGTTAAAACCTTCCTTTTTGAAAAAAAAAAGGGGGAAGTGCTGTGGGATGTATGGCAAATGTGTTGCTAATTAATCAATAAAACACTGATTGGCCGTTGGCTAGACAGGAAGTGTAGGCGGGGCAAGGAGGAGAATAAAGCGGGGAAGTGGAAGGCTGAGAGAGAGACACTGCCAGCCGATATCAGGACAAGGAAGATGTAAGGTACCAGTAAGCCATGAGCCATGTGGCAAAGTAAAGATTAATAGAAATGGGCTAAATATAAGAGTAAGAGATAGACAATAACAGGCCTGAGCTAATGGCCAAGCAGTTTAAATAATGTAAGAGTCTTTGTGTTTACTTTATAAGTGGTCTCTGAGATTGGCGGGACTTGGTGGTGGGAGCTGGAGAGAAATTCTACAGCAACAGAGCACTCTTCTACTCTACTGTGTTTCCTATGGGGTCCAAACAGTGAGCTTGCTCAGAACAAAAAAACTGTGCTTCCTACACACATGGACCATATCTAGTTCAACTCTGCTTAGGAAACTGACAAGAACAGTAGCTCCTATTCAGTCCAATACACTGTACTTGCTGGGAACAGACGCGAGTGCTATTTGCACTGTGTATGGAATTTGGAGTGCAATAGTGACTCTTCTTACCAGAAAACAACTCTTGCTCGTAGGAACAAAAACTGCCTGTGACTCAACTCCATTTATGACTGGGAAACAAACGCGAGCTCGCCTTACAAGAAACACACTCTGCTTTAGAGAAAAGAGCACTCTTCTACTCTACTGTGTTTCCTATAGGGCCAGAACAGTGAGCTTGCTCAGAACAAGAGAACTGTGCTTCCTACACACACGGGAAATATCTCGTTCAACTCTGCTTAGGAAACTGACAAGAACAGTAGCTCCTCTTCAGTCCGATACACTGTACTTGCTGGGAACAGACGCGAGTGCTATTTGCACTGTGTATGGCAGTGGGAACACAATAGTGACTTTCCTTACCAGAAAACAAGTCTTGCTCGTAGGACGAGAAACTGCATGTGATTCAACTCCATTTAGGACTGGGAAACAAACGCTAGCTCGCCTTACAAGAAACACACTCTGCTTTTGAGAAAAGAGCACTCTTCTACTCTACTGTGTTTCCTATAGGCCAGAAGAGTGAGCTTGCTCAGAACAAAGAACTGTGCTTCCTACACACATGGCCGTATCTAGTTCAATTCTGCTTAGGAACCTGACAAGAACAGTAGATCCTCTTCAGTCCAATACACGGTACATGCTGGGAACAGACGCCAGTGCTATTTGCCCTATGCAAAACAATGGGAGCACAATAGTGACTCTTCTTACCAGAAAACAACTCTTGCTCGAAGGACCAGAAACTGCATGTGATTCAACTCCATTTAGGACTGGGAAACAAACGCTAGCTCGCCTTACAAGAAACAAACTCTGCTTCTGAGAAAAGAGCACTCTTCTATTCTTCTGTGTTTCCTATAGGGCCAGAACAGTGAGCTTGCTCAGAATAAAAGAATTGTGCTTTCTACACACACGGGCCATATCTAGTTCAACTCTGCTTAGGAAACTGACAAGAACAGTAGCTCCTCTTCAGTCCATTACACTGTACTTGCTGGGAACAGACGTGAGTGCTATTTGCACTGTTTATGGCAAAGGGAGAAAAATAGTGACTTTCCTTTCCAGAAAACATCCCTTGTTGGTTGGACCAGAAACTGCATGTGATTCAACTCCATTTTGGACTGGGAAACACACGCTAGCGCGCCTTACAAGAAACACATTCTGCTTTTGAGAAAAGAGCACTCTTCTATTCTACTGTATTTCCTATGGGGTCCGAACAGTGAGCTTGCTCAGAACAAAAAAACTGTGTTTCCTACACACACGGGCCATATCTAGTTCAACTCTGGTTAGGAAACTGACAAGAGCAGTAGCTCCTCTTCTGTCCAATACACTTTACATGCTGGGAACAGACGCCAGTGCTATTTGCCCTGAGTATGACAATGGGAGCGCAACAGTGACTCTTCTTATCAGAAAACAACTCTTGCTCATAGGACCAGAAACTGCATGTGATTGAACTCCATTTAGGACTGGGAAACAATCGCTAGCTCGCCTTACAAGAAACACATTCTGCTTTTGAGAAAAGAGCACTCTTCTACTCTACTGTTTCCTACAGGGCCAGAAGAGTGAGCTTGCTCAGAACAAAAGAAGTGTACTTCCTGCACACACGGGCCATATCTAGTTCAACTTTGCTTAGGAAACTGACAAGAACAGTAGATCCTCTTCAGTCCAATACACTGTACATCCTGGGAACAGACGCGAGTCCTATTTGCCCCGTGTATGGCAATGGGAACACAATAGTGACTCTTCTTACTAGAAAACAACTCTTGCTTGTAGGACCAGAAACTGCATGTGATTCAACTCCATTTAGGACTGGGAAACAAAAGCTAGCTCGCCTTACAAGAAACACACTCTGCTTTTGAGAAATGAGCACTCTTCTACTCTACTGTGTTTCCTATAGGGCCAAAACAGTGAGCTTGCCCAGAACAAAAGAACTGTGCTTCCTACACACACCGGCCATATCTAGTTCAACTCTGCTTAGGAAACTGACAAGAACAGTAGATCCTCTTCAGTCCAATACACTGTAAATGCTGGGAACAGACGCCAGTGCTATTTGCCCTGTGCATGACAATGGGAGCGCAATAGTGACTCTTCTTACCAGAAAACAACTCTTGCTCCTAGGATCAGAAACTGCATGTGATTCAACTCCATTTAGGACTGGGAAACAAACGCTAGCTCGCCTTACAAGAAACACACTCTGCTTTTGAGAAAAGAGCACTCTTCTAATCTACTGTGTTTACTATGGGGTCTGAACAGTGAGCTTGCTCAGAACAAAAGAACTGTGCTTCCTACACACACGGGCCATATCTAGTTCAACTCTGCTTAGGAAACTGAAAAGAACAGTAGCTCCTCTTCTGTCCAATACACTGTACTTGCAAAGAACAGTAGCAAGTGTTGTTTGCACTGTGTATGGCAGTAGCATCGCAATAGTGACTCTTCTTACCAGAAAACAACTCTTGCTCATAGGACAAGAACCTCCATGTAATTCAACTCCATTTAGGACTGGGAAACAAATGCTAGCTCACATTACAAGAAACACAATCTGCTTTTGAGAAATGAGCACTCTTCTACTCTACTGTGTTTCCTATATTGCCAGAACAGTGAGCTTGCTCAGAACAAAAGACCTGTGCTTCCTACACACACAGGGTATATCTAGTTCAACTCTGCTTAGGAAACTGACAAGAACAGTAGCTCCTCTTCAGTCCAATACACTGTACTTGCTGGGAGCAGACGCGAGTGCTATTTGCACTGTGAATGGCAAAGGGAGCGAAATAGTGACTCTTCTTACCAGAAAACATCTCTTGCTCGTAGGACCAGAAACTGCATGGGATTCAACTCCATTTCTGACTGGGAAACAAACACTAGCTCGCCTTACAAAAAACACACTCTGCTTTTGAGAAAAGAGCACTCTTCTACTCTACAGTGTTTCCTATGGGATCCGAACAGTGAGCTTGCTGAGAACAAAAGAACTGTGCTTCCTACACACACGGGCCATATCTAGTTCAATTCTGCTTAGGAAATTGACAAGAACAGTAGCTCATCTTCAGTCCAATACACTGTACTTGCTGCGAACAGACGTGAGTGCTATTTGCACTGTGTATGGCAATGGGAGCGCAATAGTGACTGTTCTTACCAGAAAACAACTCTTGCTCATAGGACCAAAAACTGCTTGTGATTCAACTCCATTTTGGACTGGGAAACAAACACTATCTCGCCTTACAAGAAACACACTCTGGTTTGGAGAAAAGATAAATCTTCTACTCTACTGTTTTTCCTATATTGCGAGAACAGTGAGTTTTCTCAGAACAAAAGAACTGTGCTTCCTCAGAAACGGGCCATATCTAGTTCAACTCTGCTTAGGAAACTGACAAGAACAGTAGCTCCTCTTCAGTCCAATACACTGTACATGCTGGGAATAGACGCCAGTGCTATTTGCCCTGTGTTTGACAATGGGAGCGCAACAGTGACTCTTCTTACCAGAAAACAACTCTTGCTCGTAGGACCAGAAACTGCATGTGATTCAACTCCATTTAGGACTGGGAAACAAACGCTAGCTCGCCTTACAAGAAACACACTCTCCTTTTGAGAAAAGAGCACTCTTCTATTCTACTGTGTTTCCTATAGGGCCAGAATAGTGAGCTTGCTAAGAACAAAAGAACTGTGCTTCCTACACACACGGGCTATATCTAGTTCAACTCTGCTTAGGAAACTGACAAGAACAGTTGGTCCTCTTCAGTCCAATACACTGTACTTGCTGTGAACAGACGCGAGTGCTATTTGCACTGTGTATGGCAATGGGAATGCAATAGTGACTCTTCTTACCAGAAAACAAATCTTGCTCGTAGGACCCAAAATTACATGTGATTCAACTCCATTTAGGATTGGGAAACAAACGCTAGCTCGCCTTACAAGAAACACACTCTACTTTTGAGAAAAGAGCACTCTTCTACTCTATTGTGTTTCCTATAGGGCCAAAACAGTGAGCTTGCTCAGAACAAAAGAACTGTGCTTCCTACACACACCAGCCATATCTAGTTCAACTCTGCTTAGGAAACTGACAAGAACAGTAGCTCCTCTTCAGTCCAATGCACTGTACTTGCTGGGAACAGATGCGAGTGCTATTTGTACTGAGTATGGCAATGGGAGCGCAATGTGAAATTCCTTACCAGAAAACAACTCTTGCTCATGGGACCAAAAACTGCATGTGATTCAACTCCACTTAGGAGTGGGAAAAAAACACTAGCTCGCCTTACAAGAAACACACTCTGCTTTTGAGAAAAGAGAACTCTTCTACTCTACTGTGTTTCCTATAGGGCCAGAATAGTAGCTTGCTCAGAAAAAAAGAACTGTGCTTCCTACACAAACGGGCTATATCTAGTTCAACTCTGCTTAGGAAACTGACAAGAACAGTTGGTCCTCTTCAGTCCAATACACTGTACATGCTGGGAACAGACGCCAGTGCTATTTGCCCTGTGTATGATAATGGGAGCGCAATAGAGACTCTTCTTACCAGAAAACAACTCTTGCTCGTAGGACCCGAAACTGCATGGGATTCATCTCCATTTCGGACTGGGAAACAAACCCTAGCTCGCCTTACAAAAAACACACTCTGCTTTTGAGAAAACAGCACTCTTCTACTCTACTGTGTTTCCTATGGGGTCTGAACAGTGTGCTTGCTCAGAACAAAAGAACTGTGTGCTTCCTACACACAGGGGCCATATCTAGTTCAACTCTGCTTAGGAAACTGACAAGAACAGTAGCTCATCTTCAGTCCAATACACTGTACTTGCTGCGAACAGACGCGAGTGCTATTTGCACTGTGTATGGCAATGGGATCGCAATAGTGACTCTTCTTACCAGAAAACATCTCTTGCTCGCAGGAAAAAAAACTACATGTGATTCAACTCCATTTAGGACTGGGAAACAAACGCTATCTCGCCTTACAAGAAACACACTCTGCTTTTGAGAAAAGAGCACTCTTCTACTCTATTGTGTTTCCTATAGGGCCAAAACAGTGAGCTTGCTCAGAACAAAAGAACTGTGCTTCCTACACACACGGTCATATTTAGTTAAATTCTGCTTAAAAAACTGACAAGAATAGTAGATCCTCTTCAGTCCAATACACTGTACTTGCTGGGAACAGACGCGAGTGCTATTTGCCCTGTGTATGACAATGGGAGCACAATAGTGATTCTTCTTACCAGAAAACAACTCTTGCACGTAGGACCAGAAACTGCATGCGAATCAACTCCATTTCTGACTGGGAAACAAACACTAGCTCGCTTTACAAGAAACACACTCTGCTTTTGAGAAAAGAGCACTCTTATACTCTACAGTGTTTCCTATGGGATCCGAACAGTGAGCTTGCTGAGAACAAAAGAACTGTGCTTCCTACACACACGGGCCATATCTAATTCAATTCTGCTTAGGAAATTGACAAGAACAGTAGCTCATCTTCAATCCAATACACTGTACTTGCTGCGAACAGACGTGAGTGCTATTTGCACTGTGTATGGCAATGGGAGTGCAATAGTGACTCTTCTTACCAGAAAACAACTCTTGCTCGTAGGACCAAAACTGCTTGTGACAACTCCATTTTGGACTGGGAAACAAACACTATCTCGCCTTACAAGAAACACACTCTGGTTTTGAGAAAAGATAACTCTTCTACTCTACTGTGTTTCCTATACTGCCAGAACAGTGAGTTTTCTGAGAACAAAAGAACTGTGCTTCCTACACAAATGGGCCATATCTAGTTCAACTCTGCTTAGGAAACTGACAAGAACAGTAGCTCCTCTTCAGTCCAATACACTGTACTTGCTGGAGCAGACGTGAGTGCTATTTATGGCAAAGGGAGCACAATAGTGCCTTTCCTTACCAGAAAACATCCCTTGCTCGTAGGACCAGAAACTGCATGTGATTCAACTCCATTTAGGACTGAAAAACAAATGCTAGCTGGCCTTACAAGAAACACACTCTGCTTTTGAGAAAAGAGCACTCTTCTATTCTACTGTGTTTCCTATGGGGTCCGAACAGTGAGCTTCCTCAGAACAAAAGAACTGTGCTTTCTACACACACAGGCCATATCTAGTTCAACTCTGCTTAAAAAACTGACAAGAACAGTAGCTCCTCTTCAGTCCAATACACTGTACTTGCTGGAAACAGACGCGAGTGCTATTTGCCCTGTGTATGGCAATGGGAACAAAATAGTGACTCTTCTTACCAGAAAACAACTCTTGCTCGCAGGACCAGAAACTGCATGTGATTCAACTCCATTATGGACTGGGAAACAAACGCTAGCTCGCCTTACAAGAAACACACTCTGCTTTTGAGAAAAGAGCACTCTTCTACTCTTCTGTGTTTCCTATAGGGCCAAAAGAGTGAGCTTGCTCTGAACAAATGATTTGTGCTTCCTTAACACATGGGCCATGTATAGTTCAACTCTGCTTAGTAAACTGACAAGAACAGTAGCTCCTCTTCAGTCTAATACCCTGTACTTGCTGGGAACAAACGCGAGTGCTATTTGCCCTGTGTATGGGAATGGGAGTGCAATAGTGACTCTCCTTACCAGAAAACAACTCTTGCTTGTAGGACCAGAAACTGCATGTGATTCAACTCCTTTAGGACTTGGAAACAAACGCTAGCTTGCCTTAGAAGAAACACACTCTGCTTTTGAGAAAAGAGCACTCTTCTACTCTACTGTGTTTCCTATGGGGCCAGAACAGTGAGCTTGCTCAGAAAAAAAGAACTGTGCTTCCTACAGACACAGGCCATATCTAGTTCAACTCTGCTTAGGAAACTGACAAGAACAGTAGATCCTCTTCTGTCCAATACACTGTACTTGCTGGGAACAGACGCGTGTGCTATTTGCACTGTGTATGGCAATGGTAGCACAATAGTGACTCTTCTTACCAGAAAAAAACTCTTGCTCGTAGGACCAGAAACTACATGTGATTCAACTCCATTTAGGACTGGGAAACAAACGACAGCTCGCCTTACAAGAAACACACTCTGCTTTTGAATAAAGAGCACTCTTCTACTCTTCTGTGTTTCCTATAGGGCCAGAACAGTGAGCTTGCTCAGAACAACAGAACTGTGCTTCCTACACACGGGCCATATCTACTTCAACTCTGCTTAGGAAACAGACAAGAACAGTAGCTCCTCTTCTGTCCAATACTCTGTACTTGCTGGGAACAGACGCCAGTGCTATTTGCGCTGTGTATGGAAATGGGAGCGCAATAGTGACTCTTTTTACCAGAAAACAACTGTTGCTCCTAGGAACAGAAACTGCATGTGATTCAACTCCATTTAGGACTGGGAAACAAACGCTAGTTCGCCTTACAACAAACACAATCTGCTTTTGAGAAAAGAGCACTCTTCTACTCTACTGTGTTTCCTATAGGGCCAGAACAGTGAGCTTGCTCAGAACAAAAGAACTGTGCTTCGTAAACACAGGGGCCATATCTAGTTCAACTCTGCTTAGGAAACTGATAAGAACAGTAGCTACTCTTCAATCCAATACACTGTACTTGCAGTTAGCAGACGCGAGTGCTATTTGCACTGTGTATGGCAATGGGAGCACAATAGTGACTCCTCTTGCCAGAAAACAACTCTTGCTCGTAGAGCCAGAAACTGTATGAGATTCAACTCCGTTTCTGACTGGGAAACAAACACTAGCCAGCCTTACAAGAAACACACTCTGCTTCTGAAAAGAGCACTCTTCTACTATACTGTGTTTCCTATGGGGTCCGAACAGTGAGCTTGCTCAGAACAAAGAAATGTGCTTCCTACACACACGGGCCATATCTAGTTCAACTCTGCTTAGGAAACTGACAAGAACAGTAGATCCTCTTCAGTCCAATACACTGTACATGCTGGGAACAGATGCGAGTGCTATTTGCCCTGTGTATGGCAATGGGAGCGCAATAGTGACTCTTCTTAGCAGAAAACAACTCTTGCTTGTAGGACCAGAAACTGCATGTGATTCAAGTCCATTTAGGACTTGGAAAGAAACGCTAGCTCGCCTTAGGAGAAACACAGTCTGCTTTTGAGAAAAGAGCACTCTTCTACTCTACTGTGTTTCCTATAGGGCCAGAACAGTGAGCTTGCTCAGAACAAAAGAACTGTGCTTCCTGCACACATGGGCCATATCTAGTTCAACTCTGCTTAGAAAACTGACAAGAGCAGTAGCTCCTCTTCAGTCCAATACACTGTACTTAATGGGAACAGACGCGAGTGCTATTTGCACTGTGTATGGCAAAGGGAGCACAATAGTGACTTTCCTTTCCAGAAAACAAGTCTTGCTCGCAGGACAGAAACTCCATGTGAATCAACTCCATTTAGGACTGGGAAACAAACGCTAGCTCGCCTTACAGGAAAAACACTCTGCTTTTGCGAAAAGAGCACTCTTCTGTTCTACTGTGTTTCTTATAGGCCAGAAGAGTGAGCTTGCTCAGAACAAAAGAACTGTGCTTCCTACACACACAGGCTATATATAGTTCAACTCTGTTTAGGAAACTGACAAGAACAGTAGCTCCTCTTCAGTCCAATACACTGTACTTGCTGGGAGCAGACGTGAGTGCTATTTGAACTGTGTATGGCAATGGGAGCTCAATAGTGACTCTTCTTACCAGAAAACAACTCTTACTGGTAGGACCAGAAACTGCATGGGATTCAACTCCATTTAGGACTGGGAAACAAAAGCTAGCTCGCCTTACAAGAAACACACTCTGCTTTTGAGAAAAGAGCAATCTTCTACTCTACTTTGTTTGCTATAGGGCCAAAACAGTGAGCTTGCTCAGAACAAAAGAACTGTGCTTCCTACACACACGGGCCATATCTAGTTCAACTCTGCTTAGGAAACTGACAAGAACAGTAGCTCCTCTTCTGTCCAATACACTGTACTTGCAAAGAACATTAGCGAGACTTGTTAGCACTGTGTATGGCAATGGAAGCACAATAGTGACTCTTCTTACCAGAAAACAACTCTTGCTCATAGGACAAGAAACTGCATGTAATTCAACTCCATTTAGGACTGGGAACAAAATGCTTGCTCACCTTACCAGAAACACAGTCTGCTTTTGAGAAAAGAGCACTCTTCTATTCTACTGTGTTTCCTATGGGGTCCGAACAGGGAGCTTGCTCAGAACAAAAGAACTGTGTTTCCTACACACACGGGCCATATCTAGTTCAATTCTGCTTAGGAAATTGACAAGAACAGTAGCTCATCTTCAGTCCAATACACTGTACTTGCTGCGAACAGACATGAGTGCTATTTGCACTGTGTATGGCAATGGGAGCGCAATAGTGACTGTTCTTACCAGAAAACAACTCTTGCTCGTAGGGCCAAAAACTGCTTGTGATTCAACTCCATTTTGTACTGGGAAACAAACACTATCTCGCCTTACAAGAAACACACTCTGGTTTTGAGAAAAGATAACTCTTCTACTCTACTGTGTTTCCTATATTGCCAGAACAGTGAGTTTTCTCAGAACAAAAGAACTGTGCTTCCTACACCAACGGGCCATATCTAGTTCAACTCTGCTTAGGAAACTGACAAGAACAGTAGCTCCTCTTCAGTCCAATACAGTGTACTTGCTGGGAACAGACGCGAGTGCTATTTGCAGTGTATGTAGCAATTGGAGCACAATACTGAATCTTCTTACCAGAAAACAACTCTTGCTCTTAGGACCAGAAACTGCATGGGATTCAACTCCATTTCGGACTTGGAAACAAACGCTAGCTCGCCTTACAAGAAACACACTCTGCTTTTGAGAAAAGAGCACTCTTCTACTCTACGGTGTTTCCTATGGGGTCTGAACAGTGAGCTTGCTCAGAAAAAAAGAACTGTGCTTCCTACACAAACGGCATTATCTAGTTCAATTCTGCTCAGGAAACTGACAAGAACAGTAGATCCTCTTCATTCCAATACACTGTCCATGCTGGGAATAGACGCCAGTGCTATTTGCCCTGTGTTTGACAATGGGAGCACAACAGTGACTCTTCTTACCAGAAAACAACTCTTGCTCGTAGGACCAGTAACTGCATGTGATTCAACTCCATTTAGGCCTGGGAAACAAACGCTAGCTCGACTTACAAGAAACACACTCTCCTTTTGAGAAAAGAGCACTCTTCTACTCTACTGTGTTTCCTATAGGCCCAGAATAGTGAGCTTGCTCAGAACAAAAGAACTGTGCTTCCTACACACACGGGCTATATCTAGTTCAACTCTGCTTAGGAAACTGACAAGAACTGTTGGTCCTCTTCAGTCCAATACACTGTACATGCTGGAAACAGACGCCAGTGCTATTTGCCCTGTATATGATAATGGGAGCGCAATAGAGACTCTTCTTACCAGAAAACAACTCTTGCTTGTAGGACCCGAAACTGCATGGGATTCAACTCCGTTTCTGACTGGGAAACAAACACTAGCTAGCCTTACAAGAAACACACTCTGCTTTTGAGAAAAGAGCACTCTTCTACTCTACTGTGTTTCCTATGGGGTCTGAACAGTGTGCTTGCTCAGAACAAAAGAACTGTGTGCTTCCTACACACAGGGGCCATATCTAGTTAAACTCTCCTTAGGAAACTGACAAGAACAGTAGCTCATCTTCAGTCCAATACACTGTACTTGCTGCGAACAGACGCGAGTGCTATTTGCACTGTGTATGGCAATGGGAGCGCAATAGTGACTCTTCTTACCAGAAAACATCTCTTGCTCGTAGGACCAAAAACTACATGTGATTCAACTCCATTTAGGACTGGGAAACAAACGCTAGATCGCCTTACAAGAAACACACTCTGCTTTTGAGAAAAGAGCACTCTTCTACTCTATTGTGTTTCCTATAGGGCCAAAACAGTGAGCTTGCTCAGAACAAAAGAACTGTGCTTCCTACACACTAGGTCATATCTAGTTCAATTCTGCTTAAAAAAACTGACAAGAATAGTAGATCCTCTTCAGTCCAATACACTGTACTTGCTGGGAACAGATGCGAGTGCTATTTGCCCTGTGTATGACAAAGGGAGCACAATAGTGACTCTTCTTACCAGAAAACAACTCTTGCTCATGGGATTCAACTCCATTTCTGACTGGGAAACAAACACTAGCTCGACTTACAAGAAACACACTCTGCTTTTGAGAAAAGAGCACTCTTCTACTCTACAGTGTTTCCTACGAGATCCGAACAGTGAGCTTGCTGAGAACAAAAGAACTATGCTTCCTATACACACTGGCCATATCTAGTTCAACTCCACTGGAAACTGACAAGAACAGTAGCTACTCTTCAGTCCAATACACTGTACTTGTTGCGAACAGACGTGAGTGCTATTTGCACTGTGTATGGCAATGGGAGCACAATAGTGACTCTTCTTACCAGAAAACAACTCTTGCTCGTAGGACCAGAAACTGCATGGGATTCAACTCCATTTAGGACTGGGAAACAAAGGCTAGCTCTCCTTTCAACAAACACACTCTGCTTTTGAGAAAAGAGGACTTTTCTACTCTACAGTGTTTCCTATGGGGTCCGAACAGTGGGCTTGCTCAGAACAAAAGAACTGTGCTTCCTACACACAGGGGCCATATCTAGTTCAACTCCACTGGAAACTGACAAGAACAGTAGCTCCTCTTCAGTCCAATACACTGTACTTAATGGGAACAGACACGAGTGCTGTTTGCACTGTGTATGGCAATGGGAGCACAATAGTGACTTTCCTTACCAGAAAACAACTCTTGCTCATGGGACCAAAAACTGCTTGTGATTCAACTCTATTTTGGACTGGGAAACAATCACTATCTCACCTTACAAGAAACCCACTCTGGTTTTGAGAAAAGATCACTCTTCTACTCTACTGTGTTTCCTATATTGCCAGAACAGTGAGCTTTCTCAGAACAAAAGAACTGTGCTTCCTACACAAACGGGCCATATCTAGTTCAACTCTGCTTAGGAAACTGACAAGAACAGTAGCTCCTCTTCAGTCCAATACACTGTACTTGCAGGGAACAGACGCGAGTGCTATTTGCAGTGTATGTGGCAATTGGAGCACAATACTGAATCTTCTTACCAGAAAACAACTCTTGCTCTTAGGACCAGAAACTGCATGGGATTCAACTCCATTTCGGACTTGGAAACAAACGCTAGCTCGCCTTACAAGAAACACACTCTGCTTTTGAGAAAAGAGCACTCTTCTACTCTACGGTGTTTCCTATGGGGTCTGAACAGTGAGCTTGCTCAGAACAAAAGAACTGTGCTTCCTACACACAGGGGCCATATCTAGTTCAACTCTGCTCAGGAAACTGACAAGAACAGTAGCTCCTCTTCAGTCCAATACACTGTACTTGCTGGAGCAGACGTGAGTGCTATTTGCACTGTTTATGGCAAAGGGAGCACAATAGTGACTTTCCTTACCAGAAAACATCCCTTGCTCGTAGGACCAGAAACTGCATGTGATTCAACACCATTTTGGACTGAAAAACAAACGCTAGCTCGCCTTACAAGAAACACACTCTGCTTTTGAGGAAAGAGCACTCTTCTATTCTACTGTGTTTCCTATGGGGTCCGAACAGTGAGATTACTCAGAACAAAAGAACTGTGCTTTCTACACACACGGGCCATATCTAGTTCAACTCTGCTTTAAAAACTGACAAGAACAGGAGCTCCTCTTCTGTCCAATACACTGTACTTGCTGGAAACAGACGTGAGTGCTATTTGCCCTGTGTATGGCAATGGGAACAAAATAGTGACTCTTCTTACCAGAAAACAACTCTTGCTTGTAGGACCAGAAACTGCATGTGATTCAACTCCATTTAGGACTGGGAAACAAACGCTAGCTCGCCTTAGAAGAAACACACTCTGCTTTTGAGAAAAGAGCACTCTTCTACTTTACTGTGTTTCCTATAGGGCCAGAACAGTGAGCTTGCTCAGAACAAAAGAACTGTGCTTCCTACACACACAGGCCATATCTAGTTCAACTCTGCTTAAGAACCTGACAAGAACAGTAGCTCCTCTTCTGTCCAATACACTGTACTTGCTGGGGACAGACGCCAGTGCTATTTGCACTGAGTATGGTAATGGTAGTACAATAGTGACTCTTTTTACCAGAAAACAACTCTTGCTCGTAGGACCAGAAACTGCATGTGATTCAACTCCATTTAGGACTGGGAAACAAACGCTAGCTCGCCTTACAAGTAACAAACTCTGCTTCTGAGAAAAGAGCACTCTTCTACTCTTCTGTGTTTCCTATAGGGCCAGAACAGTGAGCTTGCTCAGAACAAAAGAACTGTGCTTCCTACACACACAGGCCATATCTAGTTCAACTCTGCTTAGGAAACTGACAAGAACAGCAGCTCCTCTTCAGTCCAATACACTGTACTTGCTGGGAACAGACGTGAGTGCTATTTGCACTGTTTATGGCAAAGGGAGAAAAATAGTGACTTTCCTTTCCAGAAAACATCCCTTGTTGGTTGGACCAGAAACTGCATGTGATTCAACTCCATTTTGGACTGGGAAACACATGCTAGCTCGCCTTACAAGAAACACACTATGCTTTTGAGAAAAGAGCACTCTTCTATTCTACTGTGTTTCCTACAGGGCCAGAAGAGTGAGCTTGCTCAGAACAAAGGAAGTGTACTTCCTACACACACGGGCCGTATCTAGTTCAACTTTGCTTAGGAAACTGACAAGAACAGTAGATCCTCTTCAGTCCAATACACTGTACATCCTGGGAACATACGCGAGTCCTATTTGCCCTGTGTAGGGCAATGGGAACACAATAGTGACTCTTCTTACTAGAAAACAACTCTTGCTTGTAGGACCAGAAACTGCAAGTGATTCAACTGCATTTAGGACTGGGAAACAAAAGCTAGCTCGCCTTACAAGAAACACACTCTGCTTTTGAGAAAAGAGCACTCTTCTACTCTACTGTGTTTCCTATAGGGCCAAAACAGTGAGCTTGCTCAGAACAAAAGAACTGTGCTTCCTACACACACCGGCCATATCTAGTTCAACTCTGCTTAGGAAACTGACAGGAGCAGTAGATCCTCTTCAGTCCAATACACTGTACATGCTGGGAACAGACGCCAGTGCTATTTGCCCTGTGTATGAATATGGGAGCACAATAGTGACTCTTCTTACCAGAAAACAACTCTAGCTCCTAGGATCAGAAACTGCATGTGATTCAACTCCATTTAGGACTGGGAAACAAACGCTAGCTCGCCTACAAGAAACACACTCTGCTTTAGAGAAAAGAGCACTCTTCTACTCTACTGTGTTTCCTTTGGGGTCCGAACAGTGACCTTGCTCAGAACAAAAGAACTGTGCTTCCTACACACACGGGCCATATCTAGTTCAACTCTGCTTAGGAAACTGACAAGAACAGTAGCTCCTCTTCTGTCCAATACACTGTACTTGCAAAGAACAGTAGCAAGTGTTGTTTGCACTGTGTATGTCAGTAGGAGCGCAATAGTGACTCTTCTTACCAGAAAACAACTCTTGCTCATAGGACAAGAACCTCCATGTAATTCAACTCCATTTAGGACTGGGAAACAAACGCTAGCTCACCTTACAAGAAACACAATCTGCTTTTGAGAAATGAGCACTCTTCTACTCTACTGTATTTCCTATAGAGCCAGAACAGTGAGCTTGCTCAGAACAAAAGAACTGTGCTTCCTACACACACGGGCTATATCTAGTTCAACTCTGCTTAGGAAACAGACAAGAGCAGTAGCTCCTCCTCAGTCCAATACACTGTACATCCTGGGAACAGACGCGAGTCCTATTTGCCCTGTGTATGGCAATGGGAAACAATAGTGACTCTTCTTACTAGAAAACAACTCTTGCTTGTAGGACCAGAAACTGCATGTGATTCAACTCCATTTAGGACTGGGAAACAAAAGCTAGCTCGCCTTACATGAAACACACTCTGGTTTTGACAAAAGAGCACTCTTCTACTCTACTGTGTTTCCTATGGGGTCCGAACAGTGAGCTTGCTCAGAAGAAAAGAACTGTGCTTCCTACACACACGGGCCATATCTAGTTCAACTCTGCTTAGGAAACTGACAAGAACAGTAGCTCCTCTTCTGTCCAATACACTGTACTTGAAAAGAACAGTAGCAAGTGTTGTTTGCACTGTGTATGGCAATAGGAGCACAATAGTGACTCTTCTTACCAGAAAACAACTCTTGCTCATAGGACAAGAAACTGCATGTAATTCAACTCCATTTAGGACTGGGAAAAAAAAGCTAGCTCGCCTTACAAGAAACACACTCTGCTTTTGAGAAAAGAGCACTCTTCTACTCTACTGTGTTTCCTAAAGGGCCAGAACAGTGAGCTTGCTCAGAACAAAAGAACTGTGCTTCCTACACACAACGGCCATATCTAGTTCAACTCTGCTTAGGAAACTGACAGGAACAGTAGATCCTCTTCAGTCCAATACACTGTACATGCTGGGAACAGAAGCCAGGGCTATTTGCCCTGTGTATGACAATGGGAGCGCAATAGTGACTCTTCTTACCAGAAAACAACTCTTGCTCCTAGGACCAGAAACTGCATGTGATTCAACTCCATTTAGGACTGGGAAACAAACTCTAGCTCGCCTTACAAGAAACACTCTGCTTTTGAGAAAAGAGCACTCTTCTACTCTACTGTGTTTCCTATGGGGTCCGAACAGTGAGCTTGCTCAGAACAAAAGAACTGTGCTTCCTACACACACGGGCCATATCTAGTTCAACTCTGCTTAGGAAACTGACAAGAACAGTAGCTCCTCTTCTGTCCAATACACTGTACTTGTAAAGAACAGTAGCAAGTGTTGTTTGCACTGTGTATGGCAATAGGAGCGCAATAGTGACTCTTACCAGAAAACAACTCTTGCTCATAGGACCAGAAACTGCATGTGATTCAACTCCATTTAGGACTGGGAAACCAACGCTAGCTCACCTTACAAGAAACACACTCTGCTTCTGAGAAAAGAGCACTCTTCTACTCTTCTGTGTTTCCTATAGGGCCAGAACAGTGAGCTTGCTCAGAACAAAAGAACTGTGCTTCCTACACACACGAGCCATATCTAGTTCAACTCTGCTTAGGAAACTGACAAGAACAGTAGCTCCTCTTCAGTCCAATACACTGTACTTGCTGGGAACAGACATGAGTGCTATTTTCACTGTTTATCGCAAAGGGAGCACAATAGTGACTTTCCTTACCAGAATACATCCCTTGCTCGTAGGACCAGAAACTGCATGTGATTCAACTACATTTTGGACTGGGAAACAAACGATAGCTCGCCTTACAAGAAACACAATCTGCTTTTGAGAAAAGAGCACTCTTCTATTCTACTGTGTTTCCTATGAGTTCCGAACAGTGAGCTTGCTCAGAACAAAAGAACTGTGCTTCCTACACACACGGGCCATATCTAGTTCAACTCTGCTTAGGAAACTGACAAGAACAGTAGATTATCTTCAGTCCAATACACTGTACATGCTGGGAACTGACGCCAGTGCTATTTGCCCTGTGTATGACAATGGGAGCGCAATAGTGACTCTTCTTACCAGAAAACAACTCTTGCTCATAGGACAAGAAACTGCATGTAATTCAACTCCATTTAGGACTGCGAAAAAAAAGCTAGCTCACCTTACAAGAAACACACTCTGCTTCTGCGAAAAGAGCACTCTTCTACTATTCTGTGTTTCCTATAGGGCCAGAACAGTGATCTTGCTCAGAACAAAAGAACTGTGCTTCCTACACACACGGGCTATATCTTGTTCAACTCTGCTTAGGAAACTGACAAGAACAGTAGCTCATCTTCAGTCCAATACACTGTACTTGCTGCGAACAGATGCGAGTGCTATTTGCACAGTGTATGGCAATGGGAGCGCAATAGTGACTCTTCTTACCAGAAAACATCTCTTGCTCGTGGACCAAAAACTACATGTGATTCAACTCCATTTAGGACTGGGAAACAAACGCTAGATCGCCTTACAAGAAACACACTCTGCTTTTGAGAAAAGAGCACTCTTCTACTCTATTGTGTTTCCTATAGGGCCAAAACAGTGAGCTTGCTCAGAACAAAAGAACTGTGCTTCCTACACACTAGGTCATATCTAGTTCAATTCTGCTTAAAAAAACTGACAAGAATAGTAGATCCTCTTCAGTCCAATACACTGTACTTGCTGGGAACAGACGCGAGTGCTATTTGCCCTGTGTATGACAAAGGGAGCACAATAGTGACTCTTCTTACCAGAAAACAACTCTTGCTCATGGGATTCAACTCCATTTCTGACTGGGAAACAAACACTAGCTCGACTTACAAGAAACACACTCTGCTTTTGAGAAAAGAGCACTCTTCTACTCTACAGTGTTTCCTACGAGATCCGAACAGTGAGCTTGCTGAGAACAAAAGAACTATGCTTCCTATACACACGGGCCATATCTAGTTCAACTCCACTGGAAACTGACAAGAACAGTAGCTACTCTTCAGTCCAATACACTGTACTTGTTGCGAACAGACGTGAGTGCTATTTGCACTGTGTATGGCAATGGGAGCACAATAGTGACTCTTCTTACCAGAAAACAACTCTTGCTCGTAGGAACAGAAACTGCATGGGATTCAACTCCATTTAGGACTGGGAAACAAAGGCTAGCTCTCCTTTCAACAAACACACTCTGCTTTTGAGAAAAGAGGACTTTTCTACTCTACAGTGTTTCCTATGGGGTCCGAACAGTGGGCTTGCTCAGAACAAAAGAACTGTGCTTCCTACACACAGGGGCCATATCTAGTTCAACTCCACTGGAAACTGACAAGAACAGTAGCTCCTATTCAGTCCAATACACTGTACTTAATGGGAACAGACGCGAGTGCTGTTTGCACTGTGTATGGCAATGGGAGCACAATAGTGACTTTCCTTACCAGAAAACAACTCTTGCTCATGGGACCAAAAACTGCTTGTGATTCAACTCTATTTTGGACTGGGAAACAATCACTATCTCACCTTACAAGAAACCCACTCTGGTTTTGAGAAAAGATCACTCTTCTACTCTACTGTGTTTCCTATATTGCCAGAACAGTGAGCTTTCTCAGAACAAAAGAACTGTGCTTCCTACACAAACGGGCCATATCTAGTTCAACTCTGCTTAGGAAACTGACAAGAACAGTAGCTCCTCTTCAGTCCAATACACTGTACTTGCAGGGAACAGACGCGAGTGCTATTTGCAGTGTATGTGGCAATTGGAGCACAATACTGAATCTTCTTACCAGAAAACAACTCTTGCTCTTAGGACCAGAAACTGCATGGGATTCAACTCCATTTCGGACTTGGAAACAAACGCTAGCTCGCCTTACAAGAAACACACTCTGCTTTTGAGAAAAGAGCACTCTTCTACTCTACGGTGTTTCCTATGGGGTCTGAACAGTGAGCTTGCTCAGAACAAAAGAACTGTGCTTCCTACACACAGGGGCCATATCTAGTTCAACTCTGCTCAGGAAACTGACAAGAACAGTAGCTCCTCTTCAGTCCAATACACTGTACTTGCTGGAGCAGACGTGAGTGCTATTTGCACTGTTTATGGCAAAGGGAGCACAATAGTGACTTTCCTTACCAGAAAACATCCCTTGCTCGTAGGACCAGAAACTGCATGTGATTCAACACCATTTTGGACTGAGAAACAAACGCTAGCTCGCCTTACAAGAAACACACTCTGCTTTTGAGGAAAGAGCACTCTTCTATTCTACTGTGTTTCCTATGGGTCCGAACAGTGAGATTACTCAGAACAAAAGAACTGTGCTTTCTACACACACGGGCCATATCTAGTTCAACTCTGTTTTAAAAACTGACAAGAACAGGAGCTCCTCTTCTGTCCAATACACTGTACTTGCTGGAAACAGACGTGAGTGCTATTTGCCCTGTGTATGGCAATGGGAACAAAATAGTGACTCTTCTTACCAGAAAACAACTCTTGCTTGTAGGACCAGAAACTGCATGTGATTCAACTCCATTTAGGACTGGGAAACAAACGCTAGCTCGCCTTAGAAGAAACACACTCTGCTTTTGAGAAAAGAGCACTCTTCTACTTTACTGTGTTTCCTATAGGGCCAGAACAGTGAGCTTGCTCAGAACAAAAGAACTGTGCTTCCTACACACACAGGCCATATCTAGTTCAACTCTGCTTAAGAACCTGACAAGAACAGTAGCTCCTCTTCTGTCCAATACACTGTACTTGCTGGGGACAGACGCCAGTGCTATTTGCACTGAGTATGGTAATGGTAGTACAATAGTGACTCTTTTTACCAGAAAACAACTCTTGCTCGTAGGACCAGAAACTGCATGTGATTCAACTCCATTTAGGACTGGGAAACAAACGCTAGCTCGCCTTACAAGAAACAAACTCTGCTTCTGAGAAAAGAGCACTCTTCTACTCTTCTGTGTTTCCTATAGGGCCAGAACAGTGAGCTTGCTCAGAACAAAAGAACTGTGCTTCCTACACACACAGGCCATATCTAGTTCAACTCTGCTTAGGAAACTGACAAGAACAGCAGCTCCTCTTCAGTCCAATACACTGTACTTGCTGGGAACAGACGTGAGTGCTATTTGCACTGTTTATGGCAAAGGGAGAAAAATAGTGACTTTCCTTTCCAGAAAACATCCCTTGTTGGTTGGACCAGAAACTGCATGTGATTCAACTCCATTTTGGACTGGGAAACACATGCTAGCTCGCCTTACAAGAAACACACTATGCTTTTGAGAAAAGAGCACTCTTCTATTCTACTGTGTTTCCTACAGGGCCAGAAGAGTGAGCTTGCTCAGAACAAAGGAAGTGTACTTCCTACACACACGGGCCGTATCTAGTTCAACTTTGCTTAGGAAACTGACAAGAACAGTAGATCCTCTTCAGTCCAATACACTGTACATCCTGGGAACATACGCGAGTCCTATTTGCCCTGTGTAGGGCAATGGGAACACAATAGTGACTCTTCTTACTAGAAAACAACTCTTGCTTGTAGGACCAGAAACTGCAAGTGATTCAACTGCATTTAGGACTGGGAAACAAAAGCTAGCTCGCCTTACAAGAAACACACTCTGCTTTTGAGAAAAGAGCACTCTTCTACTCTACTGTGTTTCCTATAGGGCCAAAACAGTGAGCTTGCTCAGAACAAAAGAACTGTGGTTCCTACACACACCGGCCATATCTAGTTCAACTCTGCTTAGGAAACTGACAGGAGCAGTAGATCCTCTTCAGTCCAATACACTGTACATGCTGGGAACAGACGCCAGTGCTATTTGCCCTGTGTATGAATATGGGAGCACAATAGTGACTCTTCTTACCAGAAAACAACTCTAGCTCCTAGGATCAGAAACTGCATGTGATTCAACTCCATTTAGGACTGGGAAACAAACGCTAGCTCGCCTACAAGAAACACACTCTGCTTTAGAGAAAAGAGCACTCTTCTACTCTACTGTGTTTCCTTTGTGGTCCGAACAGTGACCTTGCTCAGAACAAAAGAACTGTGCTTCCTACACACACGGGCCATATCTAGTTCAACTCTGCTTAGGAAACTGACAAGAACAGTAGCTCCTCTTCTGTCCAATACACTGTACTTGCAAAGAACAGTAGCAAGTGTTGTTTGCACTGTGTATGTCAGTAGGAGCGCAATAGTGACTCTTCTTACCAGAAAACAACTCTTGCTCATAGGACAAGAACCTCCATGTAATTCAACTCCATTTAGGACTGGGAAACAAACGCTAGCTCACCTTACAAGAAACACAATCTGCTTTTGAGAAATGAGCACTCTTCTACTCTACTGTGTTTCCTATAGAGCCAGAACAGTGAGCTTGCTCAGAACAAAAGAACTGTGCTTCCTACACACACGGGCTATATCTAGTTCAACTCTGCTTAGGAAACAGACAAGAGCAGTAGCTCCTCCTCAGTCCAATACACTGTACATCCTGGGAACAGACGCGAGTCCTATTTGCCCTCTGTATGGCAATGGGAAACAATAGTGACTCTTCTTACTAGAAAAAAACTCTTGCTTGTAGGACCAGAAACTGCATGTGATTCAACTCCATTTAGGACTGGGAAACAAAAGCTAGCTCGCCTTACAGGAAACACCCTCTGGTTTTGACAAAAGAGCACTCTTCTACTCTACTGTGTTTCCTATGGGGTCCGAACAGTGAGCTTGCTCAGAAGAAAAGAACTGTGCTTCCTACACACACGGGCCATATCTAGTTCAACTCTGCTTAGGAAACTGACAAGAACAGTAGCTCCTCTTCTGTCCAATACACTGTACTTGAAAAGAACAGTAGCAAGTGTTGTTTGCACTGTGTATGGCAATAGGAGCGCAATAGTGACTCTTCTTACCAGAAAACAACTCTTGCTCATAGGACAAGAAACTGCATGTAATTCAACTCCATTTAGGACTGGGAAAAAAAAGCTAGCTCACCTTACAAGAAACACACTCTGCTTTTGAGAAAAGAGCACTCTTCTACTCTACTGTGTTTCCTAAAGGGCCAGAACAGTGAGCTTGCTCAGAACAAAAGAACTGTGCTTCCTACACACAACGGCCATATCTAGTTCAACTCTGCTTAGGAAACTGACAAGAACAGTAGATCCTCTTCAGTCCAATACACTGTACATGCTGGGAACAGAAGCCAGGGCTATTTGCCCTGTGTATGACAATGGGAGCGCAATAGTGACTCTTCTTACCAGAAAACAACTCTTGCTCCTAGGACCAGAAACTGCATGTGATTCAACTCCATTTAGGACTGGGAAACAAACTCTAGCTCGCCTTACAAGAAACACACTCTGCTTTTGAGAAAAGAGCACTCTTCTACTCTACTGTGTTTCCTATGGGGTCCGAACAGTGAGCTTGCTCAGAACAAAAGAACTGTGCTTCCTACACACACGGGCCATATCTAGTTCAACTCTGCTTAGGAAACTGACAAGAACAGTAGTTCCTCTTCTGTCCAATACACTGTACTTGTAAAAAACAGTAGCAAGTGTTGTTTGCACTGTGTATGGCAATAGGAGCGCAATAGTGACTCTTCTTACCAGAAAACAACTCTTGCTCATAGGACCAGAAACTGCATGTGATTCAACTCCATTTAGGACTGGGAAACAAACGCTAGCTCGCCTTAGAAGAAACACACTCTGCTTTTGAGAAAAGAGCACTCTTCTACTTTACTGTGTTTCCTATAGGGCCAGAACAGTGAGCTTTCTCAGAACAAAAGAACTGTGCTTCCTACACACACAGGCCATATCTAGTTCAACTCTGCTTAAGAACCTGACAAGAACAGTAGCTCCTCTTCTGTCCAATACACTGTACTTGCAGGGAACAGACGCGAGTGCTATTTGCAGTGTATGTGGCAATTGGAGCACAATACTGAATCTTCTTACCAGAAAACAACTCTTGCTCTTAGGACCAGAAACTGCATGGGATTCAACTCCATTTCGGACTTGGAAACAAACGCTAGCTCGCCTTACAAGAAACACACTCTGCTTTTGAGAAAAGAGCACTCTTCTACTCTACGGTGTTTCCTATGGGGTCTGAACAGTGAGCTTGCTCAGAACAAAAGAACTGTGCTTCCTACACACAGGGGCCATATCTAGTTCAACTCTGCTCAGGAAACTGACAAGAACAGTAGCTCCTCTTCAGTCCAATACACTGTACTTGCTGGAGCAGACGTGAGTGCTATTTGCACTGTTTATGGCAAAGGGAGCACAATAGTGACTTTCCTTACCAGAAAACATCCCTTGCTCATAGGACCAGAAACTGCATGTGATTCAACACCATTTTGGACTGAGAAACAAACGCTAGCTCGCCTTACAAGAAACACACTCTGCTTTTGAGGAAAGAGCACTCTTCTATTCTACTGTGTTTCCTATGGGTCCGAACAGTGAGATTACTCAGAACAAAAGAACTGTGCTTTCTACACACACGGGCCATATCTAGTTCAACTCTGCTTTAAAAACTGACAAGAACAGGAGCTCCTCTTCTGTCCAATACACTGTACTTGCTGGAAACAGACGTGAGTGCTATTTGCCCTGTGTATGGCAATGGGAACAAAATAGTGACTCTTCTTACCAGAAAACAACTCTTGCTTGTAGGACCAGAAACTGCATGTGATTCAACTCCATTTAGGACTGGGAAACAAACGCTAGCTCGCCTTAGAAGAAACACACTCTGCTTTTGAGAAAAGAGCACTCTTCTACTTTACTGTGTTTCCTATAGGGCCAGAACAGTGAGCTTGCTCAGAACAAAAGAACTGTGCTTCCTACACACACAGGCCATATCTAGTTCAACTCTGCTTAAGAACCTGACAAGAACAGTAGCTCCTCTTCTGTCCAATACACTGTACTTGCTGGGGACAGACGCCAGTGCTATTTGCACTGAGTATGGTAATGGTAGTACAATAGTGACTCTTTTTACCAGAAAACAACTCTTGCTCGTAGGACCAGAAACTGCATGTGATTCAACTCCATTTAAGACTGGGAAACAAACGCTAGCTCGCCTTACAAGAAACAAACTCTGCTTCTGAGAAAAGAGCACTCTTCTACTCTTCTGTGTTTCCTATAGGGCCAGAACAGTGAGCTTGCTCAGAACAAAAGAACTGTGCTTCCTACACACACAGGCCATATCTAGTTCAACTCTGCTTAGGAAACTGACAAGAACAGCAGCTCCTCTTCAGTCCAATACACTGTACTTGCTGGGAACAGACGTGAGTGCTATTTGCACTGTTTATGGCAAAGGGAGAAAAATAGTGACTTTCCTTTCCAGAAAACATCCCTTGTTGGTTGGACCAGAAACTGCATGTGATTCAACTCCATTTTGGACTGGGAAACACATGCTAGCTCGCCTTACAAGAAACACACTATGCTTTTGAGAAAAGAGCACTCTTCTATTCTACTGTGTTTCCTACAGGGCCAGAAGAGTGAGCTTGCTCAGAACAAAGGAAGTGTACTTCCTACACACACGGGCCGTATCTAGTTCAACTTTGCTTAGGAAACTGACAAGAACAGTAGATCCTCTTCAGTCCAATACACTGTACATCCTGGGAACATACGCGAGTCCTATTTGCCCTGTGTAGGGCAATGGGAACACAATAGTGACTCTTCTTACTAGAAAACAACTCTTGCTTGTAGGACCAGAAACTGCAAGTGATTCAACTGCATTTAGGACTGGGAAACAAAAGCTAGCTCGCCTTACAAGAAACACACTCTGCTTTTGAGAAAAGAGCACTCTTCTACTCTACTGTGTTTCCTATAGGGCCAAAACAGTGAGCTTGCTCAGAAGAAAAGAACTGTGCTTCCTACACACACCGGCCATATCTAGTTCAACTCTGCTTAGGAAACTGACAGGAGCAGTAGATCCTCTTCAGTCCAATACACTGTACATGCTGGGAACAGACGCCAGTGCTATTTGCCCTGTGTATGAATATGGGAGCACAATAGTGACTCTTCTTACCAGAAAACAACTCTAGCTCCTAGGATCAGAAACTGCATGTGATTCAACTCCATTTAGGACTGGGAAACAAACGCTAGCTCGCCTACAAGAAACACACTCTGCTTTAGAGAAAAGAGCACTCTTCTACTCTACTGTGTTTCCTTTGTGGTCCGAACAGTGACCTTGCTCAGAACAAAATAACTGTGCTTCCTACACACACGGGCCATATCTAGTTCAACTCTGCTTAGGAAACTGACAAGAACAGTAGCTCCTCTTCTGTCCAATACACTGTACTTGCAAAGAACAGTAGCAAGTGTTGTTTGCACTGTGTATGTCAGTAGGAGCGCAATTGTGACTCTTCTTACCAGAAAACAACTCTTGCTCATAGGACAAGAACCTCCATGTAATTCAACTCCATTTAGGACTGGGAAACAAACGCTAGCTCACCTTACAAGAAACACAATCTGCTTTTGAGAAATGAGCACTCTTCTACTCTACTGTGTTTCCTATAGAGCCAGAACAGTGAGCTTGCTCAGAACAAAAGAACTGTGCTTCCTACACACACGGGCTATATCTAGTTCAACTCTGCTTAGGAAACAGACAAGAGCAGTAGCTCCTCCTCAGTCCAATACACTGTACATCCTGGGAACAGACGCGAGTCCTATTTGCCCTGTGTATGGCAATGGGAAACAATAGTGACTCTTCTTACTAGAAAACAACTCTTGCTTGTAGGACCAGAAACTGCATGTGATTCAACTCCATTTAGGACTGGGAAACAAAAGCTAGCTCGCCTTACAGGAAACACCCTCTGGTTTTGACAAAAGAGCACTCTTCTACTCTACTGTGTTTCCTATGGGGTCCGAACAGTGAGCTTGCTCAGAAGAAAAGAACTGTGCTTCCTACACACACGGGCCATATCTAGTTCAACTCTGCTTAGGAAACTGACAAGAACAGTAGCTCCTCTTCTGTCCAATACACTGTACTTGAAAAGAACAGTAGCAAGTGTTGTTTGCACTGTGTATGGCAATAGGAGCGCAATAGTGACTCTTCTTACCAGAAAACAACTCTTGCTCATAGGACAAGAAACTGCATGTAATTCAACTCCATTTAGGACTGGGAAAAAAAAGCTAGCTCACCTTACAAGAAACACACTCTGCTTTTGAGAAAAGAGCACTCTTCTACTCTACTGTGTTTCCTAAAGGGCCAGAACAGTGAGCTTGCTCAGAACAAAAGAACTGTGCTTCCTACACACAACGGCCATATCTAGTTCAACTCTGCTTAGGAAACTGACAAGAACAGTAGATCCTCTTCAGTCCAATACACTGTACATGCTGGGAACAGAAGCCAGGGCTATTTGCCCTGTGTATGACAATGGGAGCGCAATAGTGACTCTTCTTACCAGAAAACAACTCTTGCTCCTAGGACCAGAAACTGCATGTGATTCAACTCCATTTAGGACTGGGAAACAAACTCTAGCTCGCCTTACAAGAAACACACTCTGCTTTTGAGAAAAGAGCACTCTTCTACTCTACTGTGTTTCCTATGGGGTCCGAACAGTGAGCTTGCTCAGAACAAAAGAACTGTGCTTCCTACACACACGGGCCATATCTAGTTCAACTCTGCTTAGGAAACTGACAAGAACAGTAGTTCCTCTTCTGTCCAATACACTGTACTTGTAAAGAACAGTAGCAAGTGTTGTTTGCACTGTGTATGGCAATAGGAGCGCAATAGTGACTCTTCTTACCAGAAAACAACTCTTGCTCATAGGACCAGAAACTGCATGTGATTCAACTCCATTTAGGACTGGGAAACCAACGCTAGCTCACCTTACAAGAAACACACTCTGCTTCTGAGAAAAGAGCACTCTTCTACTCTTCTGTGTTTCATATAGGGCCAGAACAGTGAGCTTGCTCAGAACAAAAGAACTGTGCTTCCTACACACACGAGGCATATCTAGTTCAACTCTGCTTAGGAAACTGACAAGAACAGTAGCTCCTCTTCAGTCCAATACACTGTACTTGCTGGGAACAGACATGAGTGCTATTTTCACTGTTTATCGCAAAGGGAGCACAATAGTGACTTTCCTTACCAGAATACATCCCTTGCTCGTAGGACCAGAAACTGCATGTGATTCAACTACATTTTGGACTGGGAAACAAACGATAGCTCGCCTTACAAGAAACACAATCTGCTTTTGAGAAAAGAGCACTCTTCTATTCTACTGTGTTTCCTATGAGTTCCGAACAGTGAGCTTGCTCAGAACAAAAGAACTGTGCTTCCTACACACACGGGCCATATCTAGTTCAACTCTGCTTAGGAAACTGACAAGAACAATAGATTATCTTCAGTCCAATACACTGTACATGCTGGGAACTGACGCCAGTGCTATTTGCCCTGTGTATGACAATGGGAGCGCAATAGTGACTCTTCTTACCAGAAAACAACTCTTGCTCATAGGACAAGAAACTGCATGTAATTCAACTCCATTTAGGACTGCGAAAAAAAAGCTAGCTCACCTTACAAGAAACACACTCTGCTTCTGCGAAAAGAGCACTCTTCTACTATTCTGTGTTTCCTATAGGGCCAGAACAGTGATCTTGCTCAGAACAAAAGAACTGTGCTTCCTACATACACGGGCTATATCTTGTTCAACTCTGCTTAGGAAACTGACAAGAACAGTAGCTCATCTTCAGTCCAATACACTGTACTTGCTGCGAACAGACGCGAGTGCTATTTGCACAGTGTATGGCAATGGGAGCGCAATAGTGACTCTTCTTACCAGAAAACATCTCTTGCTCGTGGACCAAAAACTACATGTGATTCAACTCCATTTAGGACTGGGAAACAAACGCTAGATCGCCTTACAAGAAACACACTCTGCTTTTGAGAAAAGAGCACTCTTCTACTCTATTGTGTTTCCTATAGGGCCAAAACAGTGAGCTTGCTCAGAACAAAAGAACTGTGCTTCCTACACACTAGGTCATATCTAGTTCAATTCTGCTTAAAAAAACTGACAAGAATAGTAGATCCTCTTCAGTCCAATACACTGTACTTGCTGGGAACAGACGCGAGTGCTATTTGCCCTGTGTATGACAAAGGGAGCACAATAGTGACTCTTCTTACCAGAAAACAACTCTTGCTCATGGGATTCAACTCCATTTCTGACTGGGAAACAAACACTAGCTCGACTTACAAGAAACACACTCTGCTTTTGAGAAAAGAGCACTCTTCTACTCTACAGTGTTTCCTACGAGATCCGAACAGTGAGCTTGCTGAGAACAAAAGAACTATGCTTCCTATACACACGGGCCATATCTAGTTCAACTCCACTGGAAACTGACAAGAACAGTAGCTACTCTTCAGTCCAATACACTGTACTTGTTGCGAACAGACGTGAGTGCTATTTGCACTGTGTATGGCAATGGGAGCACAATAGTGACTCTTCTTACCAGAAAACAACTCTTGCTCGTAGGACCAGAAACTGCATGGGATTCAACTCCATTTAGGACTGGGAAACAAAGGCTAGCTCTCCTTTCAACAAACACACTCTGCTTTTGAGAAAAGAGGACTTTTCTACTCTACAGTGTTTCCTATGGGGTCCGAACAGTGGGCTTGCTCAGAACAAAAGAACTGTGCTTCCTACACACAGGGGCCATATCTAGTTCAACTCCACTGGAAACTGACAAGAACAGTAGCTCCTCTTCAGTCCAATACACTGTACTTAATGGGAACAGACGCGAGTGCTGTTTGCACTGTGTATGGCAATGGGAGCACAATAGTGACTTTCCTTACCAGAAAACAACTCTTGCTCATGGGACCAAAAACTGCTTGTGATTCAACTCTATTTTGGACTGGGAAACAATCACTATCTCACCTTACAAGAAACCCACTCTGGTTTTGAGAAAAGATCACTCTTCTACTCTACTGTGTTTCCTATATTGCGAGAACAGTGAGCTTTCTCAGAACAAAAGAACTGTGCTTCCTACACAAACGGGCCATATCTAGTTCAACTCTGCTTAGGAAACTGACAAGAACAGTAGCTCCTCTTCAGTCCAATACACTGTACTTGCAGGGAACAGACGCGAGTGCTATTTGCAGTGTATGTGGCAATTGGAGCACAATACTGAATCTTCTTACCAGAAAACAACTCTTGCTCTTAGGACCAGAAACTGCATGGGATTCAACTCCATTTCGGACTTGGAAACAAACGCTAGCTCGCCTTACAAGAAACACACTCTGCTTTTGAGAAAAGAGCACTCTTCTACTCTACGGTGTTTCCTATGGGGTCTGAACAGTGAGCTTGCTCAGAACAAAAGAACTGTGCTTCCTACACACAGGGGCCATATCTAGTTCAACTCTGCTCAGGAAACTGACAAGAACAGTAGCTCCTCTTCAGTCCAATACACTGTACTTGCTGGAGCAGACGTGAGTGCTATTTGCACTGTTTATGGCAAAGGGAGCACAATAGTGACTTTCCTTACCAGAAAACATCCCTTGCTCGTAGGACCAGAAACTGCATGTGATTCAACACCATTTTGGACTGAAAAACAAACGCTAGCTCGCCTTACAAGAAACACACTCTGCTTTTGAGGAAAGAGCACTCTTCTATTCTACTGTGTTTCCTAAGGGTCCGAACAGTGAGATTACTCAGAACAAAAGAACTGTGCTTTCTACACACACGGGCCATATCTAGTTCAACTCTGCTTTAAAAACTGACAAGAACAGGAGCTCCTCTTCTGTCCAATACACTGTACTTGCTGGAAACAGACGTGAGTGCTATTTGCCCTGTGTATGGCAATGGGAACAAAATAGTGACTCTTCTTACCAGAAAACAACTCTTGCTTGTAGGACCAGAAACTGCATGTGATTCAACTCCATTTAGGACTGGGAAACAAACGCTAGCTCGCCTTAGAAGAAACACACTCTGCTTTTGAGAAAAGAGCACTCTTCTACTTTACTGTGTTTCCTATAGGGCCAGAACAGTGAGCTTGCTCAGAACAAAAGAACTGTGCTTCCTACACACACAGGCCATATCTAGTTCAACTCTGCTTAAGAACCTGACAAGAACAGTAGCTCCTCTTCTGTCCAATACACTGTACTTGCTGGGGACAGACGCCAGTGCTATTTGCACTGAGTATGGTAATGGTAGTACAATAGTGACTCTTTTTACCAGAAAACAACTCTAGCTCGTAGGACCAGAAACTGCATGTGATTCAACTCCATTTAGGACTGGGAAACAAACGCTAGCTCGCCTTACAAGAAACAAACTCTGCTTCTGAGAAAAGAGCACTCTTCTACTCTTCTGTGTTTCCTATAGGGCCAGAACAGTGAGCTTGCTCAGAACAAAAGAACTGTGCTTCCTACACACACAGGCCATATCTAGTTCAACTCTGCTTAGGAAACTGACAAGAACAGCAGCTCCTCTTCAGTCCAATACACTGTACTTGCTGGGAACAGACGTGAGTGCTATTTGCACTGTTTATGGCAAAGGGAGAAAAATAGTGACTTTCCTTTCCAGAAAACATCCCTTGTTGGTTGGACCAGAAACTGCATGTGATTCAACTCCATTTTGGACTGGGAAACACATGCTAGCTCGCCTTACAAGAAACACACTATGCTTTTGAGAAAAGAGCACTCTTCTATTCTACTGTGTTTCCTACAGGGCCAGAAGAGTGAGCTTGCTCAGAACAAAGGAAGTGTACTTCCTACACACACGGGTCGTATCTAGTTCAACTTTGCTTAGGAAACTGACAAGAACAGTAGATCCTCTTCAGTCCAATACACTGTACATCCTGGGAACAGACGCGAGTCCTATTTGCCCTGTGTAGGGCAATGGGAACACAATAGTGACTCTTCTTACTAGAAAACAACTCTTGCTTGTAGGACCAGAAAGTGCAAGTGATTCAACTGCATTTAGGACTGGGAAACAAAAGCTAGCTCGCCTTACAAGAAACACACTCTGCTTTTGAGAAAAGAGCACTCTTCTACTCTACTGTGTTTCCTATAGGGCCAAAACAGTGAGCTTGCTCAGAACAAAAGAACTGTGCTTCCTACACACACCGGCCATATCTAGTTCAACTCTGCTTAGGAAACTGACAGGAGCAGTAGATCCTCTTCAGTCCAATACACTGTACATGCTGGGAACAGACGCCAGTGCTATTTGCCCTGTGTATGAATATGGGAGCACAATAGTGACTCTTCTTACCAGAAAACAACTCTAGCTCCTAGGATCAGAAACTGCATGTGATTCAACTCCATTTAGGACTGGGAAACAAACGCTAGCTCGCCTACAAGAAACACACTCTGCTTTAGAGAAAAGAGCACTCTTCTACTCTACTGTGTTTCCTTTGGGGTCTGAACAGTGACCTTGCTCAGAACAAAAGAACTGTGCTTCCTACACACACAGGCCATATCTAGTTCAACTCTGCTTAGGAAACTGACAAGAACAGTAGCTCCTCTTCTGTCCAATACACTGTACTTGCAAAGAACAGTAGCAAGTGTTGTTTGCACTGTGTATGTCAGTAGGAGCGCAATAGTGACTCTTCTTACCAGAAAACAACTCTTGCTCATAGGACAAGAACCTCCATGTAATTCAACTCCATTTAGGACTGGGAAACAAACGCTAGCTCACCTTACAAGAAACACAATCTGCTTTTGAGAAATGAGCACTCTTCTACTCTACTGTGTTTCCTATAGAGCCAGAACAGTGAGCTTGCTCAGAACAAAAGAACTGTGCTTCCTACACACACGGGCTATATCTAGTTCAACTCTGCTTAGGAAACAGACAAGAGCAGTAGCTCCTCCTCAGTCCAATACACTGTACATCCTGGGAACAGACGCGAGTCCTATTTGCCCTGTGTATGGCAATGGGAAACAATAGTGACTCTTCTTACTAGAAAACAACTCTTGCTTGTAGGACCAGAAACTGCATGTGATTCAACTCCATTTAGGACTGGGAAACAAAAGCTAGCTCGCCTTACAGGAAACACACTCTGGTTTTGACAAAAGAGCACTCTTCTACTCTACTGTGTTTCCTATGGGGTCCGAACAGTGAGCTTGCTCAGAAGAAAAGAACTGTGCTTCCTACACACACGGGCCATATCTAGTTCAACTCTGCTTAGGAAACTGACAAGAACAGTAGCTCCTCTTCTGTCCAATACACTGTACTTGAAAAGAACAGTA
Source organism: Peromyscus eremicus (assembly GCF_949786415.1). Lineage (NCBI taxonomy): Eukaryota > Metazoa > Chordata > Mammalia > Rodentia > Cricetidae > Peromyscus > Peromyscus eremicus. The sequence continues at coordinate 78,690 of NW_026735935.1, forward strand.
GCAAGTGTTGTTTGCACTGTGTATGGCAATAGGAGCACAATAGTGACTCTTCTTACCAGAAAACAACTCTTGCTCATAGGACAAAAAACTGCATGTAATTCAACTCCATTTAGGACTGGGAAAAAAAAGCTAGCTCACCTTACAAGAAACACACTCTGCTTTTGAGAAAAGAGCACTCTTCTACTCTACTGTGTTTCCTAAAGGGCCAGAACAGTGAGCTTGCTCAGAACAAAAGAACTGTGCTTCCTACACACAACGGCCATATCTAGTTCAACTCTGCTTAGGAAACTGACAAGAACAGTAGATCCTCTTCAGTCCAATACACTGTACATGCTGGGAACAGAAGCCAGGGCTATTTGCCCTGTGTATGACCATGGGAGCGCAATAGTGACTCTTCTTACCAGAAAACAACTCTTGCTCCTAGGACCAGAAACTGCATGTGATTCAACTCCATTTAGGACTGGGAAACAAACTCTAGCTCGCCTTACAAGAAACACACTCTGCTTTTGAGAAAAGAGCACTCTTCTACTCTACTGTGTTTCCTATGGGGTCCGAACAGTAAGCTTGCTCAGAACAAAAGAACTGTGCTTCCTACACACACGGGCCATATCTAGTTCAACTCTGCTTAGGAAACTGACAAGAACAGTAGTTCCTCTTCTGTCCAATACACTGTACTTGTAAAGAACAGTAGCAAGTGTTGTTTGCACTGTGTATGGCAATAGGAACGCAATAGTGACTCTTCTTACCAGAAAACAACTCTTGCTCATAGGACCAGAAACTGCATGTGATTCAACTCCATTTAGGACTGGGAAACCAACGCTAGCTCACCTTACAAGAAACACACTCTGCTTCTGAGAAAAGAGCACTCTTCCACTCTTCTGTGTTTCCTATAGGGCCAGAACAGTGAGCTTGCTCAGAACAAAAGAACTGTGCTTCCTACACACACGAGCCATATCTAGTTCAACTCTGCTTAGGAAACTGACAAGAACAGTAGCTCCTCTTCAGTCCAATACACTGTACTTGCTGGGAACAGACATGAGTGCTATTTTCACTGTTTATCGCAAAGGGAGCACAATAGTGACTTTCCTTACCAGAATACATCCCTTGCTCGTAGGACCAGAAACTGCATGTGATTCAACTACATTTTGGACTGGGAAACAAACGATAGCTCGCCTTACAAGAAACACAATCTGCTTTTGAGAAAAGAGCACTCTTCTATTCTACTGTGTTTCCTATGAGTTCCGAACAGTGAGCTTGCTCAGAACAAAAGAACTGTGCTTCCTACACACACGGGCCATATCTAGTTCAACTCTGCTTAGGAAACTGACAAGAACAGTAGACTATCTTCAGTCCAATACACTGTACATGTTGGGAACTGACGCCAGTGCTATTTGCCCTGTGTATGACAATGGGAGCGCAATAGTGACTCTTCTTACCAGAAAACAACTCTTGCTCATAGGACAAGAAACTGCATGTAATTCAACTCCATTTAGGACTGCGAAAAAAAAGCTAGCTCACCTTACAAGAAACACACTCTGCTTCTGCGAAAAGAGCACTCTTCTACTATTCTGTGTTTCCTATAGGGCCAGAACAGTGATCTTGCTCAGAGCAAAAGAACTGTGCTTCCTACACACACGGGCTATATCTTGTTCAACTCTGCTTAGGAAACTGACAAGAACAGTAGCTCATCTTCAGTCCAATACACTGTACTTGCTGCGAACAGATGCGAGTGCTATTTGCACAGTGTATGGCAATGGGAGCGCAATAGTGACTCTTCTTACCAGAAAACATCTCTTGCTCGTGGACCAAAAACTACATGTGATTCAACTCCATTTAGGACTGGGAAACAAACGCTAGATCGCCTTACAAGAAACACACTCTGCTTTTGAGAAAAGAGCACTCTTCTACTCTATTGTGTTTCCTATAGGGCCAAAACAGTGAGCTTGCTCAGAACAAAAGAACTGTGCTTCCTACACACTAGGTCATATCTAGTTCAATTCTGCTTAAAAAAACTGACAAGAATAGTAGATCCTCTTCAGTCCAATACACTGTACTTGCTGGGAACAGACGCGAGTGCTATTTGCCCTGTGTATGACAAAGGGAGCACAATAGTGACTCTTCTTACCAGAAAACAACTCTTGCTCATGGGATTCAACTCCATTTCTGACTGGGAAACAAACACTAGCTCGACTTACAAGAAACACACTCTGCTTTTGAGAAAAGAGCACTCTTCTACTCTACAGTGTTTCCTACGAGATCCGAACAGTGAGCTTGCTGAGAACAAAAGAACTATGCTTCCTATACACACGGGCCATATCTAGTTCAACTCCACTGGAAACTGACAAGAACAGTAGCTACTCTTCAGTCCAATACACTGTACTTGTTGCGAACAGACGTGAGTGCTATTTGCACTGTGTATGGCAATGGGAGCACAATAGTGACTCTTCTTACCAGAAAACAACTCTTGCTCGTAGGACCAGAAACTGCATGGGATTCAACTCCATTTAGGACTGGGAAACAAAGGCTAGCTCTCCTTTCAACAAACACACTCTGCTTTTGAGAAAAGAGGACTTTTCTACTCTACAGTGTTTCCTATGGGGTCCGAACAGTGGGCTTGCTCAGAACAAAAGAACTGTGCTTCCTACACACAGGGGCCATATCTAGTTCAACTCCACTGGAAACTGACAAGAACAGTAGCTCCTATTCAGTCCAATACACTGTACTTAGTGGGAACAGACGCGAGTGCTGTTTGCACTGTGTATGGCAATGGGAGCACAATAGTGACTTTCCTTACCAGAAAACAACTCTTGCTCATGGGACCAAAAACTGCTTGTGATTCAACTCTATTTTGGACTGGGAAACAATCACTATCTCACCTTACAAGAAACCCACTCTGGTTTTGAGAAAAGATCACTCTTCTACTCTACTGTGTTTCCTATATTGCGAGAACAGTGAGCTTTCTCAGAACAAAAGAACTGTGCTTCCTACACAAACGGGCCATATCTAGTTCAACTCTGCTTAGGAAACTGACAAGAACAGTAGCTCCTCTTCAGTCCAATACACTGTACTTGCAGGGAACAGACGCGAGTGCTATTTGCAGTGTATGTGGCAATTGGAGCACAATACTGAATCTTCTTACCAGAAAACAACTCTTGCTCTTAGGACCAGAAACTGCATGGGATTCAACTCCATTTCGGACTTGGAAACAAACGCTAGCTCGCCTTACAAGAAACACACTCTGCTTTTGAGAAAAGAGCACTCTTCTACTCTACGGTGTTTCCTATGGGGTCTGAACAGTGAGCTTGCTCAGAACAAAAGAACTGTGCTTCCTACACACAGGGGCCATATCTAGTTCAACTCTGCTCAGGAAACTGACAAGAACAGTAGCTCCTCTTCAGTCCAATACACTGTACTTGCTGGAGCAGACGTGAGTGCTATTTGCACTGTTTATGGCAAAGGGAGCACAATAGTGACTTTCCTTACCAGAAAACATCCCTTGCTCATAGGACCAGAAACTGCATGTGATTCAACACCATTTTGGACTGAGAAACAAACGCTAGCTCGCCTTACAAGAAACACACTCTGCTTTTGAGGAAAGAGCACTCTTCTATTCTACTGTGTTTCCTATGGGTCCGAACAGTGAGATTACTCAGAACAAAAGAACTGTGCTTTCTACACACACGGGCCATATCTAGTTCAACTCTGCTTTAAAAACTGACAAGAACAGGAGCTCCTCTTCTGTCCAATACACTGTACTTGCTGGAAACAGACGTGAGTGCTATTTGCCCTGTGTATGGCAATGGGAACAAAATAGTGACTCTTCTTACCAGAAAACAACTCTTGCTTGTAGGACCAGAAACTGCATGTGATTCAACTCCATTTAGGACTGGGAAACAAACGCTAGCTCGCCTTAGAAGAAACACACTCTGCTTTTGAGAAAAGAGCACTCTTCTACTTTACTGTGTTTCCTATAGGGCCAGAACAGTGAGCTTGCTCAGAACAAAAGAACTGTGCTTCCTACACACACAGGCCATATCTAGTTCAACTCTGCTTAAGAACCTGACAAGAACAGTAGCTCCTCTTCTGTCCAATACACTGTACTTGCTGGGGACAGACGCCAGTGCTATTTGCACTGAGTATGGTAATGGTAGTACAATAGTGACTCTTTTTACCAGAAAACAACTCTTGCTCGTAGGACCAGAAACTGCATGTGATTCAACTCCATTTAGGACTGGGAAACAAACGCTAGCTCGCCTTACAAGAAACAAACTCTGCTTCTGAGAAAAGAGCACTCTTCTACTCTTCTGTGTTTCCTATAGGGCCAGAACAGTGAGCTTGCTCAGAACAAAAGAACTGTGCTTCCTACACACACAGGCCATATCTAGTTCAACTCTGCTTAGGAAACTGACAAGAACAGCAGCTCCTCTTCAGTCCAATACACTGTACTTGCTGGGAACAGACGTGAGTGCTATTTGCACTGTTTATGGCAAAGGGAGAAAAATAGTGACTTTCCTTTCCAGAAAACATCCCTTGTTGGTTGGACCAGAAACTGCATGTGATTCAACTCCATTTTGGACTGGGAAACACATGCTAGCTCGCCTTACAAGAAACACACTATGCTTTTGAGAAAAGAGCACTCTTCTATTCTACTGTGTTTCCTACAGGGCCAGAAGAGTGAGCTTGCTCAGAACAAAGGAAGTGTACTTCCTACACACACGGGCCGTATCTAGTTCAACTTTGCTTAGGAAACTGACAAGAACAGTAGATCCTCTTCAGTCCAATACACTGTAGATCCTGGGAACATACGCGAGTCCTATTTGCCCTGTGTAGGGCAATGGGAACACAATAGTGACTCTTCTTACTAGAAAACAACTCTTGCTTGTAGGACCAGAAACTGCAAGTGATTCAACTGCATTTAGGACTGGGAAACAAAAGCTAGCTCGCCTTACAAGAAACACACTCTGCTTTTGAGAAAAGAGCACTCTTCTACTCTACTGTGTTTCCTATAGGGCCAAAACAGTGAGCTTGCTCAGAACAAAAGAACTGTGGTTCCTACACACACCGGCCATATCTAGTTCAACTCTGCTTAGGAAACTGACAGGAGCAGTAGATCCTCTTCAGTCCAATACACTGTACATGCTGGGAACAGACGCCAGTGCTATTTGCCCTGTGTATGAATATGGGAGCACAATAGTGACTCTTCTTACCAGAAAACAACTCTAGCTCCTAGGATCAGAAACTGCATGTGATTCAACTCCATTTAGGACTGGGAAACAAACGCTAGCTCGCCTACAAGAAACACACTCTGCTTTAGAGAAAAGAGCACTCTTCTACTCTACTGTGTTTCCTTTGTGGTCCGAACAGTGACCTTGCTCAGAACAAAAGAACTGTGCTTCCTACACACACGGGCCATATCTAGTTCAACTCTGCTTAGGAAACTGACAAGAACAGTAGCTCCTCTTCTGTCCAATACACTGTACTTGCAAAGAACAGTAGCAAGTGTTGTTTGCACTGTGTATGTCAGTAGGAGCGCAATAGTGACTCTTCTTACCAGAAAACAACTCTTGCTCATAGGACAAGAACCTCCATGTAATTCAACTCCATTTAGGACTGGGAAACAAACGCTAGCTCACCTTACAAGAAACACAATCTGCTTTTGAGAAATGAGCACTCTTCTACTCTACTGTGTTTCCTATAGAGCCAGAACAGTGAGCTTGCTCAGAACAAAAGAACTGTGCTTCCTACACACACGGGCTATATCTAGTTCAACTCTGCTTAGAAAACAGACAAGAGCAGTAGCTCCTCCTCAGTCCAATACACTGTACATCCTGGGAACAGACGCGAGTCCTATTTGCCCTGTGTATGGCAATGGGAAACAATAGTGACTCTTCTTACTAGAAAACAACTCTTGCTTGTAGGACCAGAAACTGCATGTGATTCAACTCCATTTAGGACTGGGAAACAAAAGCTAGCTCGCCTTACAGGAAACACCCTCTGGTTTTGACAAAAGAGCACTCTTCTACTCTACTGTGTTTCCTATGGGGTCCGAACAGTGAGCTTGCTCAGAAGAAAAGAACTGTGCTTCCTACACACACGGGCCATATCTAGTTCAACTCTGCTTAGGAAACTGACAAGAACAGTAGCTCCTCTTCTGTCCAATACACTGTACTTGAAAAGAACAGTAGCAAGTGTTGTTTGCACTGTGTATGGCAATAGGAGCGCAATAGTGACTCTTCTTACCAGAAAACAACTCTTGCTCATAGGACAAGAAACTGCATGTAATTCAACTCCATTTAGGACTGGGAAAAAAAAGCTAGCTCACCTTACAAGAAACACACTCTGCTTTTGAGAAAAGAGCACTCTTCTACTCTACTGTGTTTCCTAAAGGGCCAGAACAGTGAGCTTGCTCAGAACAAAAGAACTGTGCTTCCTACACACAACGGCCATATCTAGTTCAACTCTGCTTAGGAAACTGACAAGAACAGTAGATCCTCTTCAGTCCAATACACTGTACATGCTGGGAACAGAAGCCAGGGCTATTTGCCCTGTGTATGACAATGGGAGCGCAATAGTGACTCTTCTTACCAGAAAACAACTCTTGCTCCTAGGACCAGAAACTGCATGTGATTCAACTCCATTTAGGACTGGGAAACAAACTCTAGCTCGCCTTACAAGAAACACACTCTGCTTTTGAGAAAAGAGCACTCTTCTACTCTACTGTGTTTCCTATGGGGTCCGAACAGTGAGCTTGCTCAGAACAAAAGAACTGTGCTTCCTACACACACGGGCCATATCTAGTTCAACTCTGCTTAGGAAACTGACAAGAACAGTAGTTCCTCTTCTGTCCAATACACTGTACTTGTAAAGAACAGTAGCAAGTGTTGTTTGCACTGTGTATGGCAATAGGAGCGCAATAGTGACTCTTCTTACCAGAAAACAACTCTTGCTCATAGGACCAGAAACTGCATGTGATTCAACTCCATTTAGGACTGGGAAACCAACGCTAGCTCACCTTACAAGAAACACACTCTGCTTCTGAGAAAAGAGCACTCTTCTACTCTTCTGTGTTTCCTATAGGGCCAGAACAGTGAGCTTGCTCAGAACAAAAGAACTGTGCTTCCTACACACACGAGCCATATCTAGTTCAACTCTGCTTAGGAAACTGACAAGAACAGTAGCTCCTCTTCAGTCCAATACACTGTACTTGCTGGGAACAGACATGAGTGCTATTTTCACTGTTTATCGCAAAGGGAGCACAATAGTGACTTTCCTTACCAGAATACATCCCTTGCTCGTAGGACCAGAAACTGCATGTGATTCAACTACATTTTGGACTGGGAAACAAACGATAGCTCGCCTTACAAGAAACACAATCTGCTTTTGAGAAAAGAGCACTCTTCTATTCTACTGTGTTTCCTATGAGTTCCGAACAGTGAGCTTGCTCAGAACAAAAGAACTGTGCTTCCTACACACACGGGCCATATCTAGTTCAACTCTGCTTAGGAAACTGACAAGAACAGTAGACTATCTTCAGTCCAATACACTGTACATGCTGGGAACTGACGCCAGTGCTATTTGCCCTGTGTATGACAATGGGAGCGCAATAGTGACTCTTCTTACCAGAAAACAACTCTTGCTCATAGGACAAGAAACTGCATGTAATTCAACTCCATTTAGGACTGGGAAAAAAAAGCTAGCTCACCTTACAAGAAACACACTCTGCTTCTGCGAAAAGAGCACTCTTCTACTATTCTGTGTTTCCTATAGGGCCAGAACAGTGATCTTGCTCAGAACAAAAGAACTGTGCTTCCTACACACACGGGCTATATCTTGTTCAACTCTGCTTAGGAAACTGACAAGAACAGTAGCTCATCTTCAGTCCAATACACTGTACTTGCTGCGAACAGATGCGAGTGCTATTTGCACAGTGTATGGCAATGGGAGCGCAATAGTGACTCTTCTTACCAGAAAACATCTCTTGCTCGTGGACCAAAAACTACATGTGATTCAACTCCATTTAGGACTGGGAAACAAACGCTAGATCGCCTTACAAGAAACACACTCTGCTTTTGAGAAAAGAGCACTCTTCTACTCTATTGTGTTTCCTATAGGGCCAAAACAGTGAGCTTGCTCAGAACAAAAGAACTGTGCTTCCTACACACTAGGTCATATCTAGTTCAATTCTGCTTAAAAAAACTGACAAGAATAGTAGATCCTCTTCAGTCCAATACACTGTACTTGCTGGGAACAGACGCGAGTGCTATTTGCCCTGTGTATGACAAAGGGAGCACAATAGTGACTCTTCTTACCAGAAAACAACTCTTGCTCATGGGATTCAACTCCATTTCTGACTGGGAAACAAACACTAGCTCGACTTACAAGAAACACACTCTGCTTTTGAGAAAAGAGCACTCTTCTACTCTACAGTGTTTCCTACGAGATCCGAACAGTGAGCTTGCTGAGAACAAAAGAACTATGCTTCCTATACACACGGGCCATATCTAGTTCAACTCCACTGGAAACTGACAAGAACAGTAGCTACTCTTCAGTCCAATACACTGTACTTGTTGCGAACAGACGTGAGTGCTATTTGCACTGTGTATGGCAATGGGAGCACAATAGTGACTCTTCTTACCAGAAAACAACTCTTGCTCGTAGGACCAGAAACTGCATGGGATTCAACTCCATTTAGGACTGGGAAACAAAGGCTAGCTCTCCTTTCAACAAACACACTCTGCTTTTGAGAAAAGAGGACTTTTCTACTCTACAGTGTTTCCTATGGGGTCCGAACAGTGGGCTTGCTCAGAACAAAAGAACTGTGCTTCCTACACACAGGGGCCATATCTAGTTCAACTCCACTGGAAACTGACAAGAACAGTAGCTCCTATTCAGTCCAATACACTGTACTTAGTGGGAACAGACGCGAGTGCTGTTTGCACTGTGTATGGCAATGGGAGCACAATAGTGACTTTCCTTACCAGAAAACAACTCTTGCTCATGGGACCAAAAACTGCTTGTGATTCAACTCTATTTTGGACTGGGAAACAATCACTATCTCACCTTACAAGAAACCCACTCTGGTTTTGAGAAAAGATCACTCTTCTACTCTACTGTGTTTCCTATATTGCCAGAACAGTGAGCTTTCTCAGAACAAAAGAACTGTGCTTCCTACACAAACGGGCCATATCTAGTTCAACTCTGCTTAGGAAACTGACAAGAACAGTAGCTCCTCTTCAGTCCAATACACTGTACTTGCAGGGAACAGACGCGAGTGCTATTTGCAGTGTATGTGGCAATTGGAGCACAATACTGAATCTTCTTACCAGAAAACAACTCTTGCTCTTAGGACCAGAAACTGCATGGGATTCAACTCCATTTCGGACTTGGAAACAAACGCTAGCTCGCCTTACAAGAAACACACTCTGCTTTTGAGAAAAGAGCACTCTTCTACTCTACGGTGTTTCCTATGGGGTCTGAACAGTGAGCTTGCTCAGAACAAAAGAACTGTGCTTCCTACACACAGGGGCCATATCTAGTTCAACTCTGCTCAGGAAACTGACAAGAACAGTAGCTCCTCTTCAGTCCAATACACTGTACTTGCTGGAGCAGACGTGAGTGCTATTTGCACTGTTTATGGCAAAGGGAGCACAATAGTGACTTTCCTTACCAGAAAACATCCCTTGCTCGTAGGACCAGAAACTGCATGTGATTCAACACCATTTTGGACTGAGAAACAAACGCTAGCTCGCCTTACAAGAAACACACTCTGCTTTTGAGGAAAGAGCACTCTTCTATTCTACTGTGTTTCCTATGGGTCCGAACAGTGAGATTACTCAGAACAAAAGAACTGTGCTTTCTACACACACGGGCCATATCTAGTTCAACTCTGCTTTAAAAACTGACAAGAACAGGAGCTCCTCTTCTGTCCAATACACTGTACTTGCTGGAAACAGACGTGAGTGCTATTTGCCCTGTGTATGGCAATGGGAACAAAATAGTGACTCTTCTTACCAGAAAACAACTCTTGCTTGTAGGACCAGAAACTGCATGTGATTCAACTCCATTTAGGACTGGGAAACAAACGCTAGCTCGCCTTAGAAGAAACACACTCTGCTTTTGAGAAAAGAGCACTCTTCTACTTTACTGTGTTTCCTATAGGGCCAGAACAGTGAGCTTGCTCAGAACAAAAGAACTGTGCTTCCTACACACACAGGCCATATCTAGTTCAACTCTGCTTAAGAACCTGACAAGAACAGTAGCTCCTCTTCTGTCCAATACACTGTACTTGCTGGGGACAGACGCCAGTGCTATTTGCACTGAGTATGGTAATGGTAGTACAATAGTGACTCTTTTTACCAGAAAACAACTCTTGCTCGTAGGACCAGAAACTGCATGTGATTCAACTCCATTTAGGACTGGGAAACAAACGCTAGCTCGCCTTACAAGAAACAAACTCTGCTTCTGAGAAAAGAGCACTCTTCTACTCTTCTGTGTTTCCTATAGGGCCAGAACAGTGAGCTTGCTCAGAACAAAAGAACTGTGCTTCCTACACACACAGGCCATATCTAGTTCAACTCTGCTTAGGAAACTGACAAGAACAGCAGCTCCTCTTCAGTCCAATACACTGTACTTGCTGGGAACAGACGTGAGTGCTATTTGCACTGTTTATGGCAAAGGGAGAAAAATAGTGACTTTCCTTTCCAGAAAACATCCCTTGTTGGTTGGACCAGAAACTGCATGTGATTCAACTCCATTTTGGACTGGGAAACACATGCTAGCTCGCCTTACAAGAAACACACTATGCTTTTGAGAAAAGAGCACTCTTCTATTCTACTGTGTTTCCTACAGGGCCAGAAGAGTGAGCTTGCTCAGAACAAAGGAAGTGTACTTCCTACACACACGGGCCGTATCTAGTTCAACTTTGCTTAGGAAACTGACAAGAACAGTAGATCCTCTTCAGTCCAATACACTGTACATCCTGGGAACATACGCGAGTCCTATTTGCCCTGTGTAGGGCAATGGGAACACAATAGTGACTCTTCTTACTAGAAAACAACTCTTGCTTGTAGGACCAGAAACTGCAAGTGATTCAACTGCATTTAGGACTGGGAAACAAAAGCTAGCTCGCCTTACAAGAAACACACTCTGCTTTTGAGAAAAGAGCACTCTTCTACTCTACTGTGTTTCCTATAAGGCCAAAACAGTGAGCTTGCTCAGAACAAAAGAACTGTGGTTCCTACACACACCGGCCATATCTAGTTCAACTCTGCTTAGGAAACTGACAGGAGCAGTAGATCCTCTTCAGTCCAATACACTGTACATGCTGGGAACAGACGCCAGTGCTATTTGCCCTGTGTATGAATATGGGAGCACAATAGTGACTCTTCTTACCAGAAAACAACTCTAGCTCCTAGGATCAGAAACTGCATGTGATTCAACTCCATTTAGGACTGGGAAACAAACGCTAGCTCGCCTACAAGAAACACACTCTGCTTTAGAGAAAAGAGCACTCTTCTACTCTACTGTGTTTCCTTTGTGGTCCGAACAGTGACCTTGCTCAGAACAAAAGAACTGTGCTTCCTACACACACGGGCCATATCTAGTTCAACTCTGCTTAGGAAACTGACAAGAACAGTAGCTCCTCTTCTGTCCAATACACTGTACTTGCAAAGAACAGTAGCAAGTGTTGTTTGCACTGTGTATGTCAGTAGGAGCGCAATAGTGACTCTTCTTACCAGAAAACAACTCTTGCTCATAGGACAAGAACCTCCATGTAATTCAACTCCATTTAGGACTGGGAAACAAACGCTAGCTCACCTTACAAGAAACACAATCTGCTTTTGAGAAATGAGCACTCTTCTACTCTACTGTGTTTCCTATAGAGCCAGAACAGTGAGCTTGCTCAGAACAAAAGAACTGTGCTTCCTACACACACGGGCTATATCTAGTTCAACTCTGCTTAGGAAACAGACAAGAGCAGTAGCTCCTCCTCAGTCCAATACACTGTACATCCTGGGAACAGACGCGAGTCCTATTTGCCCTGTGTATGGCAATGGGAAACAATAGTGACTCTTCTTACTAGAAAACAACTCTTGCTTGTAGGACCAGAAACTGCATGTGATTCAACTCCATTTAGGACTGGGAAACAAAAGCTAGCTCGCCTTACAGGAAACACCCTCTGGTTTTGACAAAAGAGCACTCTTCTACTCTACTGTGTTTCCTATGGGGTCCGAACAGTGAGCTTGCTCAGAAGAAAAGAACTGTGCTTCCTACACACACGGGCCATATCTAGTTCAACTCTGCTTAGGAAACTGACAAGAACAGTAGCTCCTCTTCTGTCCAATACACTGTACTTGAAAAGAACAGTAGCAAGTGTTGTTTGCACTGTGTATGGCAATAGGAGCGCAATAGTGACTCTTCTTACCAGAAAACAACTCTTGCTCATAGGACAAGAAACTGCATGTAATTCAACTCCATTTAGGACTGGGAAAAAAAAGCTAGCTCACCTTACAAGAAACACACTCTGCTTTTGAGAAAAGAGCACTCTTCTACTCTACTGTGTTTCCTAAAGGGCCAGAACAGTGAGCTTGCTCAGAACAAAAGAACTGTGCTTCCTACACACAACGGCCATATCTAGTTCAACTCTGCTTAGGAAACTGACAAGAACAGTAGATCCTCTTCAGTCCAATACACTGTACATGCTGGGAACAGAAGCCAGGGCTATTTGCCCTGTGTATGACAATGGGAGCGCAATAGTGACTCTTCTTACCAGAAAACAACTCTTGCTCCTAGGACCAGAAACTGCATGTGATTCAACTCCATTTAGGACTGGGAAACAAACTCTAGCTCGCCTTACAATAAACACACTCTGCTTTTGAGAAAAGAGCACTCTTCTACTCTACTGTGTTTCCTATGGGGTCCGAACAGTGAGCTTGCTCAGAACAAAAGAACTGTGCTTCCTACACACACGGGCCATATCTAGTTCAACTCTGCTTAGGAAACTGACAAGAACAGTAGTTCCTCTTCTGTCCAATACACTGTACTTGTAAAGAACAGTAGCAAGTGTTGTTTGCACTGTGTATGGCAATAGGAGCGCAATAGTGACTCTTCTTACCAGAAAACAACTCTTGCTCATAGGACCAGAACTGCATGTGATTCAACTCCATTTAGGACTGGGAAACCAACGCTAGCTCACCTTACAAGAAACACACTCTGCTTCTGAGAAAAGAGCACTCTTCTACTCTTCTGTGTTTCATATAGGGCCAGAACAGTGAGCTTGCTCAGAACAAAAGAACTGTGCTTCCTACACACACGAGCCATATCTAGTTCAACTCTGCTTAGGAAACTGACAAGAACAGTAGCTCCTCTTCAGTCCAATACACTGTACTTGCTGGGAACAGACATGAGTGCTATTTTCACTGTTTATCGCAAAGGGAGCACAATAGTGACTTTCCTTACCAGAATACATCCCTTGCTCGTAGGACCAGAAACTGCATGTGATTCAACTACATTTTGGACTGGGAAACAAACGATAGCTCGCCTTACAAGAAACACAATCTGCTTTTGAGAAAAGAGCACTCTTCTATTCTACTGTGTTTCCTATGAGTTCCGAACAGTGAGCTTGCTCAGAACAAAAGAACTGTGCTTCCTACACACACGGGCCATATCTAGTTCAACTCTGCTTAGGAAACTGACAAGAACAATAGATTATCTTCAGTCCAATACACTGTACATGCTGGGAACTGACGCCAGTGCTATTTGCCCTGTGTATGACAATGGGAGCGCAATAGTGACTCTTCTTACCAGAAAACA
>NW_026735936.1:0-92459 GCF_949786415.1 Peromyscus eremicus
TTTCTGGTAAGGAAAGTCACTATTGTGTTCCCTTTGACATACACAGTGCAAATAGCACTCGCGTCTGCTCCCAGCAAGTACAGTGTATTGAACTGAAGAGGAGCTACTGTTCTTGTCACTTTCCTAAGCAGAGTTGAACTAGATATGGCCCATGTGTGTAGGAAGCACAGTTCTTTTGTTCTCAGCAAGCTCACTGTTCGGACACCATATGAACCACAGTGAAATAGAAGACTGCTCTTTTCTCAAAAGCAGAGTGTGTTTCTTGTAAGGCGAGCTAGTGTTTGTTTCCCAGTCCTAAATGGAGTTGAATCTCATGCAGTTTTTGGTCCTACGAGCAAGAGTTTTTTACTTGTAAGCAAAGTCACTATTGCGCTCCCATTGCCATACACAGTACAAATAGCACTCGCGTCTGTTCCCAGCAAGTACAGTGTATTGGACTGAAGAGGAGCTACTGTTCTTGTCAGTTTCCTAAGCAGAGTTGAACTAGATATGTCCCGTGTGTGTAGGAAGCACAGTTCTTTTGTTCTGAGTAAGCTCAATGTTCGGACCCCATATGAACCACAGTAGAACAGAAGACTGCTCTTTTCTCAAAAGCAGAGTGTGTTTCTTGTAAGGCGAGCTAGCGTTTGTTTCCCAGTCCTAAATGGAGTTGAATCACATGCAGTTTTTGTCCTACGAGCAAGAGTTGTTTTCTCATAATCAAAGTCACTATTGCGCTCCCATTGCCATACACAGTGCAAATAGCACTCGCGTCTGTTCCCAGCAAGTACAGTGTATTGGACTGAAGAGGAGCTACTGTTCTTGTCAGTTTCCTAAGCAGAGTTGAACTTGATATGGCCCATGTGTGTAGGAAGCACAGTTCTTTTGATCTGAGCAAGCTCACTGTTCGGACCCCATAGGGAACACAGTAGATTAGAAGAGTGCTCTTTTCTCAAAAGCGGAGTGTGTTTCTTGTAAGGCGAGCTATCGTTTGTTATCCCAGTCCTAAATGGAGTTGAATCACATGCAGTTTCTTGTCCTACGAGCAAGCGTTGTTTTCCGGTAAGAAGAGTCACTATTGCTCTCCCATTTCCATACACAGTGCAAATAGCACTCTCATCTGTTATCAGGAAGTACAGTGTATTGGACTGAAGCGGAGCTACTGTTCTTGTCAGTTTGCTAAGCAGAGTTGAACTAGATATGTCCCGTGTGTGTAGGAAGCACAGTTCTTTTGTTCTGAGCAAGCTCACTGTTCCGACCACATAGGATACACAGTCGAGTAGAAGAGTGCTCTTTTCTCAAAAGCAGAGTGTGTTTCTTGTAAGGCGAGCTAGTGTTTGTTCCCCAGTCAGAAATGGAGTTGAATCCCATGCAGTTTCTGGTCCTACGAGAAACAGGTGTTTTCTGATAAGAAGAGTAACTATTGCGCTCCTATTATCATACACAGTATAAATAGGACTCGCATCTGTTCCCAGCTAGTACACTGTATTGAACTGAAGAGGAGCTACTGTTCTTGTCAGTTTCCAAGCAGAGTTGAACTAGATACGGCCCGTGTGATTAGGAAGCACAGTTCTTTTGTTCTGAGCAAGCTCAATGTTCGGACCCCATATGAACCACAGTAAAATAGAAGACTGTTCTTTTCTCAAAAGCAGAGTGTGTTTCTTGTAAGGCGAGCTAGCGTTTGTTTCCCAGTCCTAAATGGAGTTGAATCACATGCAGTTTTTGGTCCTATGAGCAAGAGCTGTTTTCTCGTAAGCAAAGTCACTATTGCGCTCCCTTTGCCATACACAGTGCAAATAGCCCTCTCGTTTGTTCCCAGCAAGTACAGTGTATTGAACTGAAGAGGAGCTACTGTTCTTGTCAGTTTCCTAAGCAGAGTTGAACTAGATACGGCCCGTGTGTTTAGGAAGCACAGTTCTTTTGTTCTGAGCAAGCTCAATGTTCGGACCCCATATGAACCACAGTAAAATAGAAGACTGTTCTTTTCTCAAAAGCAGAGCATGTTTCTTGTAAGGCAAGCTAGCGTTCATTTCCCAGTCCTAAATGGAGTTGAATCACATGCAGTTTTTCTTCCTACGAGCAAGAGTTGTTTTCTGGTAAGGAAAGTCACTATTGCGCTCCCATTGCCATTAACAGTGCAAGTAGCACTCGCATCTGTTCCCAGCAAGTACACTGTATTGGACTGAAGAGGAACTACTGTTCTTGTCAGTATCCTAAGCTGAATTGAACTAGATATGGCCCGTGTGTGTAGGAAGCACAGTTCTTTTGTTCTGAGCAAGCTCACTCTTCTGGTCCTATAGGAAACACAGTAGAGTTTAGGAGTGCTCTTTTCTCAAAAGCAGAGTGTGTTTCTTGTAAGGCGAGCTAGCGTTTGTTTCCCAGTCCTAAATGGAGTTGAATCACATGCAGTTTCTGGTCCTACGAGCAAGAGTTGTTTTCTGGTAAGGAAAACAACTATTGTGCTCCCATTGCCTTACACAGTGCAAATAGCACTCCCGTCTGTTCCCAGCAAGTACAGTGTATTGGACTGAAGAGGAGCTGCTGTTCTTGTCAGTTTCCTAAGCAGAATTGAACTAGATATGGCCCGTGTGTGTAGGAAGCACAGTTTTTTTGTTCTGAGCAAGCTAACTGTTCTGGGACTATAGGAACACAGTAGAGTAGAAGACTGCTCTTTTCTCAAAAGCAGAGTGTGTTTCTTGTAAGGCGAGCTAGCGTTTGTTTCCCAGTCCTAAATGGAGTTGAATCACTTGCAGTTTCTGGTTCTACGAGCCAGAGTTGCTTTCTGGTAAGAAGAGTCACTATTGCGCTCCCATTGCCATACACAGTGCAAATAGCACTGGCGTCTGTTCGCAGCAAGTACAGTGTATTGGACTGAAGAGGAGCTACTGTTCTTGTCAGTTTCCTAAGCAGAGTTGAACTACATATGCCCCGTGTGTGTAGGAAGCACAGTTCTTTTGTTCTGAGAAAGCTCACTGTTCGGACCATATGGAAACACAGTTGAGTAGAAGAGGGCTCTTTCCTCAAAAGGAGAGTGTGTTTCTTGTAAGGCGAGCTAGTGTTTGTTTCCTAGTCAGAAAAGGAGTTGAATCCCATGCAGTTTCTGGTCCTACGAGCAAGAGTTGTTTTCTGGTAGGGAGAGTCACTATTGTGATCCCATTGCCATACACAGAGCAAATAGCACTCGTGTCTGTTCCCAGCAAGTACAGTGTAATGGACTGAAGAGGAGCTACTGTTCTTGTCAGTTTCCTAAGCAGAGTTGAACTAGATATGGCCCGTGTGTGTAGGAAGCACAGTTCTTTTGTTCTGAGCAAGCTCACTGTTCTTTCGCTATAGGAAACACAGTAGAGAAGAAGAGTGCTCTTTTCTCAAAAGCACATTGTGTTTCTTGCAAGGTGAGCTGTCGTTTGTTTCCCAGTTTTAAAGGAAGTTGAGTCAAATGCAGTTTTTGGTCCTACGAGCAAGAGTTGTTTTCTGGTAAGGAAAGTCACTATTGTGCTCCCATTGCCATACATAGTGCATATAGCACTCGCGTCTGTTCCCAGCAAGTACAGTGTATTGGACTGAAGAGGAGCTACTGCTCTTGTCAGTTTCCTAAGGAGAGTTGAACTAGATATGCCCCGTGTGTGTAGGAAGCACAGTTTTTTTGTTCTGAGCAAGCTCCCTGTTCTGGCCTTATAGGAAACACAGTAGAGAAGAAGAGTGCTCTTTTCTCAAAAGCAGAGTGTGTTTCTTGTAAGGTGAGCTAGTGTTTGTTTCCCAGTCCTAAATGTATTTCAGTCACATGCAGTTTCTATGCGTAGGAGCAAGAGTTGTTTTCTGGTAAGAAGAGTCACTATTGCGCTCCTATTGCCATACACAGTGAAAATAGCACTCACGTCTGTTCCCAGAATGTACAGTGTATTGGACGGAAGAGGAGCTACTGTACTTGTCAGTTTCCTAAGCAGAGTTGAACTAGATATGGCATGTGTGTGTAGGAAGCACAGTTCTTTTGTTCTGAGCAAGCTCACTCTTCTGGCACTATAGGAAACACAGTAGAGTAGAAGAGTGCTCTTTTCTCAAAAGCAGAGTGTGTTTCTTGTAAGCTGAGTTAGCGTTTGTTTCCCAGTCCTTATTGGATTTTAGTCACATGCAGTTTCTGGTCATATGAGCAAGAGTTGTTTTCTGGTAAGAAGAGTCTCTATTGCGCTTTCATTGCCATACTCAGTGCAAATAGCACTCGCTTCTGTTCGCAGCAAGTACAGTGTATTGAACTGAAGAGGAGCTACTGTTCTTGTCAGTTTCCTAAGCAGAGTTGAACTAGATATGGCCCATGTGTGTAGGAAGCACAGTTCTTTTGTTCTGAGCAAGCTCACTGTTCGGACCCCATAGGAAACACATTAGAGTAGTAGAGTGCTCTTTTCTCAAAGCAGATTGTGTTTCTTGTAAGGCGAACTAGCATTTGTTTCCCAGTCCTAAGTGGAGTTGAATCCCATGCAGTTTTTGGTCTTATGAGCAAGAGGTGTTTTCTGGTAAGGAAAGTCACTATTGTGCTCCCATTGCCATACACATTGCAGTTAGCACTCGCTTCTGATCCCAGCAAGTACAGTGTATTGGACTGAAGAGGAGCTACTCTTCTTGTCAGTTTCCTAAGCAGAGTTGAACTAGATATGGCCCCTGTGTGTAGGAAGCACAGTTCTTTTGTTCTGAGCAAGCTCACTGTTCTGGCCCTATAGGAAACACAGTAGAGTAGAAGAGTGCTCTTTTCTCAAAAGCAGAGTGTGTTTCTTGTAAGGTGAGCTAGCATTTGTTTCCCTGTCCTAAATGTATTTGAGGACATGCAGTTTCTGGTCGTAAGACCAAGAGTTGTTTTCTGGTAAGAAGAGTCACTATTGCGCTCCCATTGCCATACACATTGCAAGTAGCACTCATATCTGTTCCCAGCAAGTACAGTGTATTGGACTGAAGAGGAGCTACTGTTCTTGTCAGTTTCCTAAGCAGAGTTAAACTAGATATGGCCCCTGTGTGTAGGAAGCACAGTTCTTTTGTTCTGTACAAGCTCACTGTTCTGGCCCTATAGGAAACACAGTAGAGTAGAAGAGTGCTCTTTTCTCAAAAGCAGAGTGTGTTTCTTGTAAGGTGAGCTAGCATTTGTTTCCCTGTCCTAAATGTATTTGAGGACATGCAGTTTCTGGTCGTATGAGCAAGAGTTGTTTTCTGGTAAGAAGAGTCACTATTGCGCTCCCATTGCCATACACAGTGCAAATAGCACTCCCGTCTGTTCCCAGCAAGTACAGTGTATTGGACTGAAGAGGAGCTACTGTTCTCTTCAGTTTCCTAAGCAGAGTTGAACTAGATATGGCCCATGTGTATAGGAAGCACAGTTCTTTGTTCTGAGCAAGCTCACTGTTCTGACCCCATAGGAAACACATTAGAGTAGAAGAGTGCTCTTTTCTCAAAAGCAGATTGTGTTTCTTGTAAGGCGAACAAGCTTTTGTTTCCCAGTCCTAAACGGAGTTGAATCACATGCAGTTTCTGGTCCTACGAGCAAGAGTTGTTTTCTGGTAAGAAGAGTCACTATTATGCTCCCATCATACACAGTGCAAATAGCACTCGCATCTGTTTGCAGCAAGTACAGTGTTTTGGACTGAAGAGGAGCTACTGTTCTTGTCAGTTTCCTAAGAAGAGTTGAACCAGATATGGCCCGTGTGTGTAGGAAGCACAGTTCTTTTGTTCTGAGAAAGCTCACTGTTCTGGCCCTATAGTTTACACGGTAGAGTAGAAGAGTGCTCTTTTCTCAAAAACACATTGTGTTTCCTGTAAGGCGAACTAGCGTTTGTTTCCCAGTCCTAAATGGAGTTGAATCCCATGCAGTTTTTGATCCTATGAGCAAGAGTTGTTTTCTGGTAAGGAAAGTCACTATTGTGCTCCCATTGCCATACACAGTGCAAATAGCACTCACGTCTGTTCCCAGCAAGTACATTGTATTGGACTGAAGTGGAGCCACTGTTCTTGTCAGTTTCCTAAGCAGCATTGAACTAGATATGGCCCGTGTGTGTAGGAAGCACAGTTCTTTTGTTCTGAGCAAGGTCACTGTTCGGAAACCATAGGGCACCCAGTAGAGTAGATGAGTGCTCTTTTTTCAAAAGCAGAGTGTGTTTCTTGTAAAACGAGCTAGCGTTTGTTTCCCAGTCCTAAATGGAGTTGAATCACATGAAGTTTCTGGTCCTATGAGCAAGAGTTGTTTTCTGGTAAGGAAAGTCACTATTGCGCTCCCATTGCCATAAACAGTGCAAATAGCACTGGCGTCTGTTCGCAGCAAGTACAGTGTATTGGAATGAAGAGGAGCTACTGTTCTTGTCAGTTTCCTAAGAAGAGTTGAACTAGATATGGCCTGTGTGTGTAGGAAGCACAGTTCTTTTGTTCTGAGCAAGCTCATTGTTCGGACCCCATATGAACCACAGTAGAACAGAAGACTGCTCTTTTCTCAAAAGCAGAGTGTGTTTCTTGTAAGGCGAGCTAGAGTTTGTTTCCCAGTCCTAAATGGAGTTGAATCTCATGCAGTTTTTGGTCCTACGAGCAATAGTTGTTTTCTCGTAAGCAAAGACACTATTGTGCTCCCATTGCCATACAGAGTGCAAATAACACTGTCGTCTGTTCCAG
Organism: Peromyscus eremicus; assembly: GCF_949786415.1. Classification (NCBI taxonomy): domain Eukaryota; kingdom Metazoa; phylum Chordata; class Mammalia; order Rodentia; family Cricetidae; genus Peromyscus; species Peromyscus eremicus. The sequence goes on from NW_026735936.1 coordinate 6,619, forward strand.
CAAGTACAGTGTATTGGACTGAAAAGGAGCTACTGTTCTTGTCAGTTTCCTAAGCAGAGTTGAACTAGATATGGACCGTGTGTGTAGGAAGCACAGTTCTTTTGTTTTGAGCAAGCTCAATGTTCGGACCCCATATGAACCACAGTAGAATAGAAGACTGCTCTTTTCTCAAAAGCAGAGTGTGTTTCTTGTAAGGCGAGCTAGCGTTTGTTTCCCAGTCCTAAATGGAGTTGAATCAAATGCAGTTTCTTGTCCTACGAGCAAGAGTTGTTTTCTGGTAAGAAGAGTCACTATTGTGCTCCCATTGTCATACACAGGGCAAATAGCACTGGCGTCTGTTCCCATTATGTACAGTGTATTGGACTGAAAAGAATCTACTGTTCTTGTCAGTTTCCTAAGCAGAATTGAACTAGATATGGCCGTATTTGTAGGAAGCACAGTTCTTTTGTTCTGAGCAAGCTCACTGTTCGGACCCCATAGGAAACAAAGTAGAGTAGAAGAGTGCTCTTTTCTCAAAAGCAGAGTGCGTTTCTTGTAAGGCGAGCTAGCGTTTGTTTCCCAGTCCTAAATGGAGTTGAATCACATGCAGTTTCTTGTCCTGTGAGCAATAGTTGTTTTCTGGTAAGAAGAGTCACTATTGCGCTCCCATTGTCATACACAGGGCAAATAGCACTGGCGTCTGTTTCCAGCATGTACAGTGAATTGGACTGAAGAGGATCTACTGTTCTTGTCAGTTTCCTAAGCAGAATTGAACTAGATATGGCCGTATTTGTAGGAAGCACAGTTCTTTTGTTCTGAGCAAACTCACTGTTCTGGCCCTATAGGAAACACAGTGGAGTAGAAGAGTGCTCTTTTCTCAAAAGCAGAGTGTGTTTCTTGTAAGGCGAGCTAGTGTTTGTTTCCCAATCCTAAATGGAGATCAATCACATGCAGTTTCTGGTCCTACGAGCAAGACTTGTTTTCTGGTAAGAAGAGTCACTATTGCTCTCCCTTTGCCATACACAGTGCTAATAGCACTCACGTCTGTTCGCATCAAGTACAGTGTATTGGACTGAAGAGGAGCTACTGTTCTTGTCAGTTTCCTAAGCTGAGTTGAATTACATATGTCCCGTGTGTGTAGGAAGCACAGTTCTTTTGTTCTGAGCAAGCTCACTGTTCGGACCATATGGAAACACAGTAGAGTAGAAGAGTGCTCTTTTCTCAAAAGCAGAGTGTGTTTCTTGTAAAGCGAGCAAGTGTTTGTTTCCCAGTCAGAAATGGAGTTGAACCCCATGCAGTTTCTGGTCCTACGAGCAAGAATTTTTTTCTGTTAAGAAGAGTCACTATTGTGCTCCCATTGCCATACACAGTGCAAATACCACTCGCGTCTGTTCCCAGCAAGTACAGTGTATTGGACTTAACAGGAGCTACTGTTCTTGTCAGTTTCCCAAGCAGATTTCAAATAGATATGGCCCGTGTGTGTAGGAAGCACAGTTCTTTTGTTCTGAGCAAGCTCACTGTTCGGACACCATAGGAAACACAGTAGAGTAGATGAGTGCTCTTTTCTCAAAAGCAGAGTGTGTTTCTAGTAAGGCAAGCTAGCGTTTGTTTCCCAGTCCTAAATGGAGTTGAATCACATGCAGTTTCTGGTCCTACAGGCAAGAGTTGTTTTCTGGTAAGAAGAGTCACTATTGCGTTCCCATTGCCATACACAGTGCAAATAGCACTGACGTCTGTTCCCAGCAAGTACAGATATGGCCCGTGTGTAGGAAGCACAGTTCTTTTGTTCTGAGCAAGCTCACTGTTCTGACCCTATAGGAAACACAGTAGAGTAGAAGAGTGCTCTTTTCTCAAAAGCAGAGTGTGTTTCTAGTAAGGCGAGCTATCGTTTGTTTCCCAGTTCTAAATGGAGTTGAATCACATGCAGTTTTTGTTCCTACGAGCAAGAGTTGTTTTCTGGTAAGAAGAGCCACTATTGCGTTCCCATTGCCATAAACAGTGCAAATAGCACTCACGTCTGTTCCCAGCAAGTACAGTGTATTGGACTGAAGAGGAGCCACTGTTCTTGTCAGTTTCCTAAGCAGAGTTGAACTAGATATGTCCTGTGTGTGTAGGATGCACAGTTCATTTGTTCTGAGCAAGGTCACTGTTCGGACCCCACAGGAAACACAGTAGAGTAGAAGAGTGCTCCTTTCTCAAAAGCAGAGTGTGTTTCTTGTAAGGCGAGCTAGCGTTTGTTTGCCAGTCCTAAATGGAGTTGAATCACATGTAGTTTCTGGTCCAATGAGCAAGAGTCGTTTTATGCTAAGAAGAGTCACTATTGTGCTCCCATTGTCATACACAGGGCAAATAGCACTGGCGTCTGTTCCCAGCATGTACAGTGTATTGGACTGAAGATTATCTACTGTTCTTGTCAGTTTCCTAAGCAGAATTGAACTAGATATGGCCCGTGTGTAGGAAGCACAGTTCTTTTGTTTTGAGCAAGCTCACTGTTCTGACCCTATAGGAAACACAGTAGAGTAGAAGAGTGCTTTTTTCTCAAAAGTAGAGTGTGTTTCTTGTAAGGGGAGCTAGAGATTGTTTCCCAGTCCTAAATGGAGTTGAATCCCATGCAGTTTCTGGTCCTAGGAGCAAGAGTTGTTTTCTGGTAAGAAGAGTCACTATTGCGCTCCCATTGTCATACACAGGGCAAATGGCACTGGCGTCTGTTCCCAGCATGTACAGTGTATTGGACTGAAGAGGATCTAATGTTCTTGTCAGTTTCCTAAGCAGAGTTGAACTAGATATGGCCCGTGTGTGTAAGAAGCACAGTTCTTTTGTTCTGAGCCAGCTCTCTTTTAGGACCCCATAGGAAACACAGTTGAGTAGAAGAGGGCTCTTTTCTCAAAAGCTGAGTGTGTTTCTTGTAAGGCGAGCTAGTGTTTGTTTCCCAGTCCTAAATGGAGTTGAATCACATGTAGTTTCTGGTTCTATGAGCAAGAGTTGTTTTATGGTAAGGAAAGTAACTATTGTGCTCCCATTGCCATACACAGTGCAAATAGCACTTGCGTCTGTTCCCAGCAAGTACAGTGTATTGGACTGAAGAGGAGCTACAGTTCTTGTCAGTTTCCTAAGAAGAGTTGAACCAGATATGGCCCGTGTGTGTAGGAAGCACAGTTCTTTTGTTCTGACCAAGCTCACTCTTCTGGCCCTATAGGAAACACAGTAGAGTAGAAGAGTGCTCTTTCCTCAAAAGCAGAATGTGTTCCTTGTAAGGCGAGCTAGCGTTTCTTTCCCAGTCCTAAATGGAGTTGAATCACATGTAGTTTCTGGTCCAATGAGCAAGAGTTGTTTTATGGTAAGAAGAGACACTATTGTGCTCCCATTGTCATACACAGGGCAAATAGCACTGGCGTCTGTTCCCAGCATGTACAGTGTATTGGACTGAAGAGGATCTACTGTTCTTGTCAGGTTCCTAAGCAGAATTGAACTAGATATGGCCCATGTGTGTAGCAGCACAGTTCTTTTGTTCTGAGCAAGCTCACTGTTCGGACCATATGGAAACACAGTAGAGTATAAGAGTGCTCTTTTCTCAAAAGCAGAGTGTGTTTCTAGTAAGGCGAGCTAGCATTTGTTTCCCAGTTCTAAATGGAGTTGAATCACATGCAGTTTCTGTTCCTACGAGCAAGAGTTGTTTTCTGGTAAGAAGAGCCACTATTGCGTTCCCATTGCCATAAACAGTGCAAATAGCACTCACGTCTGTTCCCAGCAAGTACAGTGTATTGGACTGAAGAGGAGCCACTGTTCTTGTCAGTTTCCTAAGCAGAGTTGAACTAGATATGTCCCGTGTGTGTAGGAAGCACAGTTCATTTGTTCTGAGCAAGCTCACTGTTCGGACCCCATAGGAAACACAGTAGAGTAGAAGAGTGCTCTTTTCTCAAAAGCAGAGTGTGTTTCTTGTAAGGCGAGCTAGTGTTTGTTTCCCAGTCAGAAATGGAGTTGAATCCCATGCAGTTTCTGGTCTTACCAGCAAGAGTTTTTTTTTCTGTTAAGAAGAGTCACTATTGTGCTCCCATTGCCATACACAGTGCAAATAGCACTCGCGTCTGTTCCCAGCAAGTACAGTGTATTGGACTGAAAAGGAGCTACTGTTCTTGTCAGTTTCCTAAGCAGAGTTGAACTAGATATGCCCCGTGTGTGTAGGAAGCATAGTTCTTTTGTTCTGAGCAATCTCACTGTACTGGCCCTATAGGAAACACAGTAGGGTAGAAGAGTGCTCTTTTCTCAAAAGCAGAGTGTGTTTCTTGTAAGGTGAGCTAGTGTTTGTTTCCCAGTCCTAAATGAAGTTGAGTCACATACAGTTTTTGGTCCTATGAGCAAGAGTTGTTTTATGGTAAGGAAAGTCACTATTGTGCTCCCATTGCCATACATAGTGCAAATAGCACTAGCATCTGTTCCCAGCATGTACAGTGTATTGGACTGAAGAGGATCTACTGTTCTTGTCAGTTTCCTAAGCAGAATTGAACTAGATGTGGCCCGTGTATGTAGGAAGCACAGTTCTTTTGTTCTGAGCAAGCTCACTGTTCGGACCATATGGAAACACAGTAGAGTAGAAGAGTGCTCTTTTCTAAAAAGCAGAGTGTGTTTCTTGTAAGGTGAGCTATCGTTTGTTTTCCAGTCTTAAATGTATTTGAGGACATGCAGTTTCTGGTCGTATGATGAAGAGTTGTTTTCTGGTAAGAAGAGTCACTATTGCGCTCGCATTGCCATACACAGTGCAAATAGCACTCGCGTCTGTTCGCAGCAAGTACAGTGTATTGGACTGAAGAGGAGCCACTGTTCTTGTCAGTTTCCTAAGCACAGTTGAACTAGATATGGCCCGTGTGTGTAGGAAGCACAGTTCTTTAGTTCTGAGCAAGCTCACTGTTCGGACCCCATAGGAAACACAGTAGAGTAGAAGAGTGCTCTTTTCTCAAAAGCAGAGTGTGTTTCTTGTAAGGCAAGCTAGTGTTTGTTTCCCAGTCAGAAATGGAGTTGAATCCCATGCAGGTTCTGGTCCTACGAGCAAGAGTTTTTTTCTGTTAAAAAGAGTCACTATTGTGCTCCCATTGCCATACACAGTGCAAATAGCACTCCAGTCTGTTCTCAGCAAGTACAGTGTATTGGACTGAAATGAGCTACTGTTCTTGTCAGTTTCCTAAGCAGAGTTGAACTAGATATGGCCCGTGTGTTTAGGAAGCCCAGTTCTTTTGTTCTGAGCAAGCTCACTGTACTGGCCCTGTAGGAAACACAGTAGAGAAGAAGAGTGCTCTTTTCTCAAAAGCAGAGTGTGTTTCTTTTAAGGTAAGCTAGCGTTTGTTTCCCAGTCGTAAATGGAGTTGAATCACATGTAGTTTCTGGTCCAATGAGCAAGAGTTGTTTTATGCTAAGAAGAGTCACTATTGTGCTCCCATTGTCATACACAGGGCAAATAGCACTGGCATCTGTTTCCAGCATGTACAGTGTATTGGACTGAAGAGGATCTACTGTTCTTGTCAGTTTCCTAAGCAGAATTGAACTAGATATGGCCGGTGTGTGTAGGAAGCACAGTTCTTTTTTTCTGAGCAAGCTCACTCTTCTGGCCCTGTAGGAAACACTGTAGAGTAGAAGAGTGCTCTTTTCTCAAAAGCAGAGTGTGTTTCTTGTAAGGCGAGCTAGCGTTTGTTTCCCAATCCTAAATGGAGATCAATCACATGCAGTTTCTGGTCCTACGAGCAAGACTTGTTTTCTGGTAAGAAGAGTCACTATTGCTCTCCCTTTGCCATACACAGTGCAAATAGCACTCACGTCTGTTCGCATCAAGTACAGTGTATTGGACTGAAGAGGAGCTGCTGTTCTTGTCAGTTTCCTAAGCTGAGTTGAACTACATATGGCCCGTGTGTGTAGGAAGCACAGTTCTTTTGTTCTGAGCAAGCTCACTGTTCGGACCATATGGAAACACAGTAGAGTAGAAGAGTGCTCTTTTCTCAAAAGCAGAGTGTGTTTCTTGTAAAGCGAGCTAGTGTTTGTTTCCCAGTCAGAAATGGAGTTGAACCCCATGCAGTTTCTGGTCCTACAAGCAAGAATTTTTTTCTGTTAAGAAGAGTCACTATTGTGCTCCCATTGCCATACACAGTGCAAATAACACTCGCGTCTGTTCCCAGCAAGTACAGTGTATTGGACTGAACAGGAGCTACTGTTCTTGTCAGTTTCCTAAGCAGATTTCAAATAGATATGGCCCGTGTGTGTAGGAAGCAAAGTTCTTTTGTTCTGAGCAAGCTCACTGTTCGGACACCATAGGAAACACAGTAGAGTAGAAGAGTGCTCTTTTCTCAAAAGCAGAGTTTGTTTCTAGTAAGGCAAGCTAGCGTTTGTTTCCCAGTCCTAAATGGAGTTGAATCACATGCAGTTTCTGGTCCTACGAGCAAGAGTTGTTTTCTGGTAAGAAGAGTCACTATTGCGTTCCCATTGCCATACACAGTGCAAATAGCACGGACGTCTGTTCCCAGCAAGTACAGTGTATTGGACTGAAGAGGAGCTACTGCACTTGTCAGTTTCCTAAGGAGAGTTGAACTAGATATGGCCCGTGTGTGTACGAAGCACAGTTCTTTTGTTCTGAGCAAGCTCACTGTTCGGACCCAATAGGAAACACAGTAGAGTAGAAGAGTGCTCTATTCTCAAAAGCAGAGTGTGTTTCTTGTAAGGCGAGCTAGCGTTTGTTTGCCAGTCCTAAATGGAGTTGAATCACATGTAGTTTCTGGTCCAATGAGCAAGAGTTGTTTTATGCTAAGAAGAGTCACTATTGTGCTCCCATTGTCATACACAGGGCAAATAGCACTGGCGTCTGTTCCCAGCATGTACAGTGTATTGGACTGAAGAGGATCTACTGTTCTTGTCAGTTTCCTAAGCAGAATTGAACTAGATATGGCCCGTGTGTAGGAAGCACAGTTCTTTTGTTCTGAGCAAGCTCACTGTTCTGACCCTATAGGAAACACAGTAGAGTAGAAGAGTGCTTTTTTCTCAAAAGTAGAGTGTGTTTCTTGTAAGGGGAGCTAGAGATTGTTTCCCAGTACTAAATGGAAATGAATCACATGCAGTTTCTTGTCCCAGGAGCAAGAGTTGTTTTCTGGTAAGAAGAGTCACTATTGCGCTCCCATTGTCATACACAGGGCAAATGGCACTGGCGTCTGTTCCCAGGATGTACAGTGTATTGGACTGAAGAGGATCTACTGTTCTTGTCAGTTTCCTAAGCAGAGTTGAACTAGATATGGCCCGTGTGTGTAAGAAGCACAGTTCTTTTGTTCTGAGCCAGCTCTCTTTTAGGACCCCATAGGAAACACAGTTGAGTAGAAGAGGGCTCTTTTCTCAAAAGCTGAGTGTGTTTCTTGTAAGGCGAGCTAGTGTTTGTTTCCCAGTCCTAAATGGAGTTGAATCACATGCAGTTTCTGGTCCTATGAGCAACAGTTGTTTTATGGTAAGGAAAGTCACTATTGTGCTCCCATTGCCATACACAGTGCAAATAGCACTTGCGTCTGTTCCCAGCAAGTACAGTGTATTGGACTGAAGAGGAGCTACAGTTCTTGTCAGTTTCCTAAGAAGAGTTGAACCAGATATGGCCCGTGTGTGTAGGAAGCACAGTTCTTTTGTTCTGACCAAGCTCACTCTTCTGGCCCTATAGGAAACACAGTAGAGTAGAAGAGTGCTCTTTCCTCAAAAGCAGAGTGTGTTTCTTGTAAGGCGAGCTAGCGTTTCTTTCCCAGTCCTAAATGGAGTTGAATCACATGTAGTTTCTTGTCCAATGAGCAAGAGTTGTTTTATGGTAAGAAGAGACACTATTGTGCTCCCATTGTCATATACAGGGCAAATAGCACTGGCGTTTGTTCCCAGCATGTACAGTGTATTGGACTGAAGATGATCTACTGTTCTTGTCAGGTTCCTAAGCAGAATTGAACTAGATATGGCCCATGTGTGTAGGAGCACAGTTCTTTTGTTCTGAGCAAGCTCACTGTTCGGACCATATGGAAAAACAGTAGAGTATAAGAGTGCTCTTTTCTCAAAAGCAGAGTGTGTTTCTAGTAAGGCGAGCTATCGTTTGTTTCCCAGTTCTAAATGGAGTTGAATCACATGCAGTTTTTGTTCCTACGAGCAAGAGTTGTTTTCTGGTAAGAAGAGCCACTATTGCGTTCCCATTGCCATAAACAGTGCAAATAGCACTCACGTCTGTTCCCAGCAAGTACAGTGTATTGGACTGAAGAGGAGCCACTGTTCTTGTCAGTTTCCTAAGCAGAGTTGAACTAGATATGTCCTGTGTGTGTAGGATGCACAGTTCATTTGTTCTGAGCAAGGTCACTGTTCGGACCCCACAGGAAACACAGTAGAGTAGAAGAGTGCTCCTTTCTCAAAAGCAGAGTGTGTTTCTTGTAAGGCGAGCTAGCGTTTGTTTGCCAGTCCTAAATGGAGTTGAATCACATGTAGTTTCTGGTCCAATGAGCAAGAGTTGTTTTATGCTAAGAAGAGTCACTATTGTGCTCCCATTGTCATACACAGGGCAAATAGCACTGGCGTCTGTTCCCAGCATGTACAGTGTATTGGACTGAAGATTATCTACTGTTCTTGTCAGTTTCCTAAGCAGAATTGAACTAGATATGGCCCGTGTGTAGGAAGCACAGTTCTTTTGTTTTGAGCAAGCTCACTGTTCTGACCCTATAGGAAACACAGTAGAGTAGAAGAGTGCTTTTTTCTCAAAAGTAGAGTGTGTTTCTTGTAAGGGGAGCTAGAGATTGTTTCCCAGTCCTAAATGGAGTTGAATCCCATGCAGTTTCTGGTCCTAGGAGCAAGAGTTGTTTTCTGGTAAGAAGAGTCACTATTGCGCTCCCATTGTCATACACAGGGCAAATGGCACTGGCGTCTGTTCCCAGCATGTACAGTGTATTGGACTGAAGAGGATCTAATGTTCTTGTCAGTTTCCTAAGCAGAGTTGAACTAGATATGGCCCGTGTGTGTAAGAAGCACAGTTCTTTTGTTCTGAGCCAGCTCTCTTTTAGGACCCCATAGGAAACACAGTTGAGTAGAAGAGGGCTCTTTTCTCAAAAGCTGAGTGTGTTTCTTGTAAGGCGAGCTAGTGTTTGTTTCCCAGTCCTAAATGGAGTTGAATCACATGTAGTTTCTGGTTCTATGAGCAAGAGTTGTTTTATGGTAAGGAAAGTAACTATTGTGCTCCCATTGCCATACACAGTGCAAATAGCACTTGCGTCTGTTCCCAGCAAGTACAGTGTATTGGACTGAAGAGGAGCTACAGTTCTTGTCAGTTTCCTAAGAAGAGTTGAACCAGATATGGCCCGTGTGTGTAGGAAGCACAGTTCTTTTGTTCTGACCAAGCTCACTCTTCTGGCCCTATAGGAAACACAGTAGAGTAGAAGAGTGCTCTTTCCTCAAAAGCAGAATGTGTTCCTTGTAAGGCGAGCTAGCGTTTCTTTCCCAGTCCTAAATGGAGTTGAATCACATGTAGTTTCTGGTCCAATGAGCAAGAGTTGTTTTATGGTAAGAAGAGACACTATTGTGCTCCCATTGTCATACACAGGGCAAATAGCACTGGCGTCTGTTCCCAGCATGTACAGTGTATTGGACTGAAGAGGATCTACTGTTCTTGTCAGGTTCCTAAGCAGAATTGAACTAGATATGGCCCATGTGTGTAGCAGCACAGTTCTTTTGTTCTGAGCAAGCTCACTGTTCGGACCATATGGAAACACAGTAGAGTATAAGAGTGCTCTTTTCTCAAAAGCAGAGTGTGTTTCTAGTAAGGCGAGCTAGCATTTGTTTCCCAGTTCTAAATGGAGTTGAATCACATGCAGTTTCTGTTCCTACGAGCAAGAGTTGTTTTCTGGTAAGAAGAGCCACTATTGCGTTCCCATTGCCATAAACAGTGCAAATAGCACTCACGTCTGTTCCCAGCAAGTACAGTGTATTGGACTGAAGAGGAGCCACTGTTCTTGTCAGTTTCCTAAGCAGAGTTGAACTAGATATGTCCCGTGTGTGTAGGAAGCACAGTTCATTTGTTCTGAGCAAGCTCACTGTTCGGACCCCATAGGAAACACAGTAGAGTAGAAGAGTGCTCTTTTCTCAAAAGCAGAGTGTGTTTCTTGTAAGGCGAGCTAGTGTTTGTTTCCCAGTCAGAAATGGAGTTGAATCCCATGCAGTTTCTGGTCTTACCAGCAAGAGTTTTTTTTTCTGTTAAGAAGAGTCACTATTGTGCTCCCATTGCCATACACAGTGCAAATAGCACTCGCGTCTGTTCCCAGCAAGTACAGTGTATTGGACTGAAAAGGAGCTACTGTTCTTGTCAGTTTCCTAAGCAGAGTTGAACTAGATATGCCCCGTGTGTGTAGGAAGCATAGTTCTTTTGTTCTGAGCAATCTCACTGTACTGGCCCTATAGGAAACACAGTAGAGTAGAAGAGTGCTCTTTTCTCAAAAGCAGAGTGTGTTTCTTGTAAGGTGAGCTAGTGTTTGTTTCCCAGTCCTAAATGAAGTTGAGTCACATACAGTTTTTGGTCCTATGAGCAAGAGTTGTTTTATGGTAAGGAAAGTCACTATTGTGCTCCCATTGCCATACATAGTGCAAATAGCACTAGCATCTGTTCCCAGCATGTACAGTGTACTGGACTGAAGAGGATCTACTGTTCTTGTCAGTTTCCTAAGCAGAATTGAACTAGATGTGGCCCGTGTATGTAGGAAGCACAGTTCTTTTGTTCTGAGCAAGCTCACTGTTCGGACCATATGGAAACACAGTAGAGTAGAAGAGTGCTCTTTTCTAAAAAGCAGAGTGTGTTTCTTGTAAGGTGAGCTATCGTTTGTTTTCCAGTCTTAAATGTATTTGAGGACATGCAGTTTCTGGTCGTATGATGAAGAGTTGTTTTCTGGTAAGAAGAGTCACTATTGCGCTCGCATTGCCATACACAGTGCAAATAGCACTCGCGTCTGTTCGCAGCAAGTACAGTGTATTGGACTGAAGAGGAGCCACTGTTCTTGTCAGTTTCCTAAGCACAGTTGAACTAGATATGGCCCGTGTGTGTAGGAAGCACAGTTCTTTAGTTCTGAGCAAGCTCACTGTTCGGACCCCATAGGAAACACAGTAGAGTAGAAGAGTGCTCTTTTCTCAAAAGCAGAGTGTGTTTCTTGTAAGGCAAGCTAGTGTTTGTTTCCCAGTCAGAAATGGAGTTGAATCCCATGCAGGTTCTGGTCCTACGAGCAAGAGTTTTTTTCTGTTAAAAAGAGTCACTATTGTGCTCCCATTGCCATACACAGTGCAAATAGCACTCCAGTCTGTTCTCAGCAAGTACAGTGTATTGGACTGAAATGAGCTACTGTTCTTGTCAGTTTCCTAAGCAGAGTTGAACTAGATATGGCCCGTGTGTTTAGGAAGCCCAGTTCTTTTGTTCTGAGCAAGCTCACTGTACTGGCCCTGTAGGAAACACAGTAGAGAAGAAGAGTGCTCTTTTCTCAAAAGCAGAGTGTGTTTCTTTTAAGGTAAGCTAGCGTTTGTTTCCCAGTCGTAAATGGAGTTGAATCACATGTAGTTTCTGGTCCAATGAGCAAGAGTTGTTTTATGCTAAGAAGAGTCACTATTGTGCTCCCATTGTCATACACAGGGCAAATAGCACTGGCATCTGTTTCCAGCATGTACAGTGTATTGGACTGAAGAGGATCTACTGTTCTTGTCAGTTTCCTAAGCAGAATTGAACTAGATATGGCCGGTGTGTGTAGGAAGCACAGTTCTTTTTTTCTGAGCAAGCTCACTCTTCTGGCCCTGTAGGAAACACTGTAGAGTAGAAGAGTGCTCTTTTCTCAAAAGCAGAGTGTGTTTCTTGTAAGGCGAGCTAGCGTTTGTTTCCCAATCCTAAATGGAGATCAATCACATGCAGTTTCTGGTCCTACGAGCAAGACTTGTTTTCTGGTAAGAAGAGTCACTATTGCTCTCCCTTTGCCATACACAGTGCAAATAGCACTCACGTCTGTTCGCATCAAGTACAGTGTATTGGACTGAAGAGGAGCTGCTGTTCTTGTCAGTTTCCTAAGCTGAGTTGAACTACATATGGCCCGTGTGTGTAGGAAGCACAGTTCTTTTGTTCTGAGCAAGCTCACTGTTCGGACCATATGGAAACACAGTAGAGTAGAAGAGTGCTCTTTTCTCAAAAGCAGAGTGTGTTTCTTGTAAAGCGAGCTAGTGTTTGTTTCCCAGTCAGAAATGGAGTTGAACCCCATGCAGTTTCTGGTCCTACAAGCAAGAATTTTTTTCTGTTAAGAAGAGTCACTATTGTGCTCCCATTGCCATACACAGTGCAAATACCACTCGCGTCTGTTCCCAGCAAGTACAGTGTATTGGACTGAACAGGAGCTACTGTTCTTGTCAGTTTCCTAAGCAGATTTCAAATAGATATGGCCCGTGTGTGTAGGAAGCAAAGTTCTTTTGTTCTGAGCAAGCTCACTGTTCGGACACCATAGGAAACACAGTAGAGTAGAAGAGTGCTCTTTTCTCAAAAGCAGAGTTTGTTTCTAGTAAGGCAAGCTAGCGTTTGTTTCCCAGTCCTAAATGGAGTTGAATCACATGCAGTTTCTGGTCCTACGAGCAAGAGTTGTTTTCTGGTAAGAAGAGTCACTATTGCGTTCCCATTGCCATACACAGTGCAAATAGCACGGACGTCTGTTCCCAGCAAGTACAGTGTATTGGACTGAAGAGGAGCTACTGCACTTGTCAGTTTCCTAAGGAGAGTTGAACTAGATATGGCCCGTGTGTGTACGAAGCACAGTTCTTTTGTTCTGAGCAAGCTCACTGTTCGGACCCAATAGGAAACACAGTAGAGTAGAAGAGTGCTCTATTCTCAAAAGCAGAGTGTGTTTCTTGTAAGGCGAGCTAGCGTTTGTTTGCCAGTCCTAAATGGAGTTGAATCACATGTAGTTTCTGGTCCAATGAGCAAGAGTTGTTTTATGCTAAGAAGAGTCACTATTGTGCTCCCATTGTCATACACAGGGCAAATAGCACTGGCGTCTGTTCCCAGCATGTACAGTGTATTGGACTGAAGAGGATCTACTGTTCTTGTCAGTTTCCTAAGCAGAATTGAACTAGATATGGCCCGTGTGTAGGAAGCACAGTTCTTTTGTTCTGAGCAAGCTCACTGTTCTGACCCTATAGGAAACACAGTAGAGTAGAAGAGTGCTTTTTTCTCAAAAGTAGAGTGTGTTTCTTGTAAGGGGAGCTAGAGATTGTTTCCCAGTACTAAATGGAAATGAATCACATGCAGTTTCTTGTCCCAGGAGCAAGAGTTGTTTTCTGGTAAGAAGAGTCACTATTGCGCTCCCATTGTCATACACAGGGCAAATGGCACTGGCGTCTGTTCCCAGGATGTACAGTGTATTGGACTGAAGAGGATCTACTGTTCTTGTCAGTTTCCTAAGCAGAGTTGAACTAGATATGGCCCGTGTGTGTAAGAAGCACAGTTCTTTTGTTCTGAGCCAGCTCTCTTTTAGGACCCCATAGGAAACACAGTTGAGTAGAAGAGGGCTCTTTTCTCAAAAGCTGAGTGTGTTTCTTGTAAGACGAGCTAGTGTTTGTTTCCCAGTCCTAAATGGAGTTGAATCACATGCAGTTTCTGGTCCTATGAGCAAGAGTTGTTTTATGGTAAGGAAAGTCACTATTGTGCTCCCATTGCCATACACAGTGCAAATAGCACTTGCGTCTGTTCCCAGCAAGTACAGTGTATTGGACTGAAGAGGAGCTACAGTTCTTGTCAGTTTCCTAAGAAGAGTTGAACCAGATATGGCCCGTGTGTGTAGGAAGCACAGTTCTTTTGTTCTGACCAAGCTCACTCTTCTGGCCCTATAGGAAACACAGTAGAGTAGAAGAGTGCTCTTTCCTCAAAAGCAGAGTGTGTTTCTTGTAAGGCGAGCTAGCGTTTCTTTCCCAGTCCTAAATGGAGTTGAATCACATGCAGTTTCTGGTCCTACGAGCAAGAGTTGTTTTCTGGTAAGAAGAGTCACTATTGCGTTCCCATTGCCATACACAGTGCAAATAGCAATGATGTCTGTTCCCAGCAAGTACAGTGTATTGGACTGAAGAGGAGCCACTGTTCTTGTCAGTTTCCTAAGCAGAGTTGAACTAGATATGGCCCGTGTGTGTAGGAAGCACAGTTCTTTTGTTCTGAGCAAGCTCACTGTTTGGACCCCATAGGAAACACAGTAGAGTAGAAGAGTGCTCTTTTCTCAAAAGCAGAGAGTGTTTCTTGTAAGGCGAGCTAGTGTTTGTTTCCTAGTCAGAAATGGAGTTGAATCCCATGCAGGCTCTGGTCCTACGAGCAAGAGTTTTTTTCTGTTAAGAAGAGTCACTATTATGCTCCCATTGCCATACACAGTGCAAATAGCACTCGCGTCTGTTCTCAGCAAGTACAGTGTATTGGACTGAAAAGGAGCTACTGTTCTTGTCAGTTTCCTAAGCAGAGTTGAACTAGATATGGACCGTGTGTTTAGGAAGCACAGTTCTTTTGTTCTGAGCAAGCTCACTGTTCTGGCCCTATAGGAAACACAGTAGAGTAGAAGAGTGCTCTTTTCTCAAAAGCAGAGTGTGTTTCTTGTAAGGCGAGCTAGCGTTTGTTTGCCAGTCCTAAATGGAGTTGAATCACATGTAGTTTCTGGTCCAATGAGCAAGAGTTGTTTTATGCTAAGAAGAGTCACTATTGCGCTCCCATTGTCATACACAGGGCAAATAGCACTGGCGTCTGTTAACAGCATGTACAGTGTATTGGACTGTAGAGGATCTACTGTTCTTGTCAGTTTCCTAAGCAGAATAGAACTAGATATGGCCCGTGTGTAGGAAGCACAGTTCTTTTGTTCTGAGCAAGCTCACTGTTCTGACCCTATAGGAAACACAGTAGAGTAGAAGAGTGCTTTTTTCTCAAAAGTAGAGTGTGTTTCTTGTAAGGGGAGCTAAAGATTGTTTCCCAGTCCTAAATGGAGTTGAATCCCATGCAGTTTCTGGTCCTAGGAGCAAGAGTTGTTTTCTGGTAATAAGAGTCACTATTGCGTTCCCATTGCCATACACAGTGCAAATAGCAATGATGTCTGTTCCCAGCAAGTACAGTGTATTGGACTGAAGAGGAGCCACTGTTCTTGTCAGTTTCCTAAGCAGAGTTGAACTAGATATGGCCCGTGTGTGTAGGAAGCACAGTTCTTTTGTTCTGAGCAAGCTCACTGTTCGGACCCCATAGGAAACACAGTAGAGTAGAAGAGTGCCCTTTTCTCAAAAGCAGAGTGTGTTTCTTGTAAGGCGAGCTAGCATTTGTTTCCCAGTCCTAAATGGAGTTGAATCACATGCAGTTTCTTGACCTACGTGCAAGAGTTGTTTTCTGGTAAAAAGAGTCACTGTTGTGCTCCCATTGCCATACACAGTGCAAATAGCACTGGCATCTGTTCCCAGCATGTACAGTGTATTGGACTGAAGAGGATCTACTGTTCTTGTCAGTTTCCTAAGCAGAATTGAACTAGATATGGCCGTATTTGTAGGAAGCACAGTAATTTTGTTCTGAGCAAACTCACTGTTCGGACCCTATAGGAAACACAGTAGAGTAGAAGAGTGCTCTTTTCTCAAAAGCAGAGTGTGTTTCTTGTAAGGAGAGCTAGCGTTTGTTTCCCAGTCCTAAATGGAGTTGAATCACATGCAGTTTTTGGTACTACGAGCAAGAGTTGTTTTCTGGTAAGGAAAGTCACTATTGCGCTCCCATTTCCATACACAGTGCAAATAGGACTCGCATCTGTTCCCAGGAAGTACAGTGTATTGGACTGAAGCGTAGCTACTGTTCTTGTCAGTTTCTTAAGCAGAGTTGAACTAGATATGGCCCATGTGTGTAGGAAGCACAGTTCTTTTGTTCTGAGCAAGCTCACTGTTCGGACCACATAGGAAACAGAGAAGAGTAGAAGAGTGCTCTTTTCTCAAAAGCAGAGTGTGTTTCTTGTAAGGCGAGCTAGTGTTTGTTCCCCAGTCAGAAATGGAGTTGAATCCCATGCAGGTTTTGTTCCTACGAGGAAGAGGTTTTTTCTGATAAGAAGAGTCACTATTGCGCTCCTATTTCTATACACAGTACAAATAGGACTCTCGTCTGTTCCCAGCTAGTACAGTGTATTGGACTGAAGAGGAGCTACCGTTCTTGTCAGTTTCCTAAGCAGAGTTGAACTAGATATGGCCCGTGTGTGTAGGAAGCACAGTACTTTTTTTCTGAGCAAGCTCACTGTTCGGACCCCATAGGAAACACAGTAGAGCAGAAGAGTGCTCTTTTCTCAAAAGCAGAGTGTGTTTCTTGTAAGGCAAGATAGCGTTTGTTTCCCAGTACTAAATGGAGTTGAATCACATCCTGTTTTTGGTCCTACGAGCAAGAGTTGTTTTCTGGTAAGGAAAGTCACTATTGCGCTCCCATTGTCAGACACAGGGCAAATTGCACTGGCGTCTGTTCCCAGCATGTACAGTGTATTGGACTGAAAAGGATCTACTGTTCTTGTCAGTTTCCTAAGCTGAATTGAACTAGATATGGCCGTATTTGTAGGAAGCACAGTTCTTTTGTTCTGAGCAAGCTCACTGTTCTGGCCCTATAGGAAACACAGTAGAGTAGAAGAGTGCTCTTTTCTCAAAAGCAGAGTGTGTTTCTTGTAAGGCGAGCTAGTGTTTGTTTCCAGTCCTAAATGGAGTTGAATCACATACAGTTTTTGGTCCTACGAGCAAGAGTTGTTTTCTGGTAAGGAAAGTCACTATTGCACTGCCATTGCCATACACAGTTCAAATAGCACTCGTGTCTGTTCCCAGCAAGAACAGTGTATTGGACTGAAGAGGAGCTACTGTTCTTGTCAGTTTCCTAAGCAGAGTTGAACTAGATATGGCCCGTGTGTGTAGGAAACACAGTTCTTTTGTTCTGAGCAAGCTCAGTGTTCGGACCCCATATGAACCACAGTAGAATAGAAGACTGCTCTTTTCTCAAAAGCAGAGTGTGTTTCTTGTAAGGCGAGCTAGCGTTTGTTTCCCAGTCCTAAATGGAGTTGAATCACATGCAGTTTTTGGTCCTACGAGCAAGAGTTGTTTTCTGGTAAGGAAAGTCACTATTGTGTTCCCTTTGACATACACAGTGCAAATAGCACTCGCGTCTGCTCCCAGCAAGTACAGTGTATTGAACTGAAGAGGAGCTACTGTTCTTGTCACTTTCCTAAGCAGAGTTGAACTAGATATGGCCCATGTGTGTAGGAAGCACAGTTCTTTTGTTCTCAGCAAGCTCACTGTTCGGACACCATATGAACCACAGTGAAATAGAAGACTGCTCTTTTCTCAAAAGCAGAGTGTGTTTCTCGTAAGGCGAGCTAGTGTTTGTTTCCCAGTCCTAAATGGAGTTGAATCTCATGCAGTTTTTGGTCCTACGAGCAAGAGTTTTTTACTTGTAAGCAAAGTCACTATTGCGCTCCCATTGCCATACACAGTACAAATAGCACTCGCGTCTGTTCCCAGCAAGTACAGTGTATTGGACTGAAGAGGAGCTACTGTTCTTGTCAGTTTCCTAAGCAGAATAGAACTAGATATGTCTCGTGTGTGTAGGAAGCACAGTTCTTTTGTTCTGAGCAAGCTCACTGTTCTGACCCTATAGGAAACACAGTAGAGTAGAAGAGTGCTTTTTTCTCAAAAGTAGAGTGTGTTTCTTGTAAGGGGAGCTAAAGATTGTTTCCCCGTCCTAAATGGAGTTGAATCCCATGCAGTTTCTGGTCCTAGGAGCAAGAGTTGTTTTCTGGTAAGAAGAGTCACTATTGCGTTCCCATTGCCATACACAGTGCAAATAGCAATGATGTCTGTTCCCAGCAAGTACAGTGTATTGGACTGAAGAGGAGCCACTGTTCTTGTCAGTTTCCTAAGCAGAGTTGAACTAGATATGGCCCGTGTGTGTAGGAAGCACAGTTCTTTTGTTCTGAGCAAGCTCACTGTTCGGACCCCATAGGAAACACAGTAGAGTAGAAGAGTGCCCTTTTCTCAAAAGCAGAGTGTGTTTCTTGTAAGGCGAGCTTACATTTGTTTCCCAGTCCTAAATGGAGTTGAATCACATGCAGTTTCTTGACCTACGTGCAAGAGTTGTTTTCTGGTAAAAAGAGTCACTGTTGTGCTCCCATTGTCATACACAGGGCAAATAGCACTGGCGTCTGTTCCCAGCATGTACAGTGTATTGGACTGAAGAGGATCTACTGTTCTTGTCAGTTTCCTAAGCAGAATTGAACTAGATATGGCCGTATTTGTAGGAAGCACAGTAATTTTGTTCTGAGCAAACTCACTGTTCGGACCCTATAGGAAACACAGTAGAGTAGAAGAGTGCTCTTTTCTCAAAAGCAGAGTGTGTTTCTTGTAAGGAGAGCTAGCGTTTGTTTCCCAGTCCTAAATGGAGTTGAATCACATGCAGTTTTTGGTACTACGAGCAAGAGTTGTTTTCTGGTAAGGAAAGTCACTATTGCGCTCCCATTTCCATACACAGTGCAAATAGGACTCGCATCTGTTCCCAGGAAGTACAGTGTATTGGACTGAAGCGTAGCTACTGTTCTTGTCAGTTTCTTAAGCAGAGTTGAACTAGATATGGCCCATGTGTGTAGGAAGCACAGTTCTTTTGTTCTGAGCAAGCTCACTGTTCGGACCACATAGGAAACAGAGAAGAGTAGAAGAGTGCTCTTTTCTCAAAAGCAGAGTGTGTTTCTTGTAAGGCGAGCTAGTGTTTGTTCCCCAGTCAGAAATGGAGTTGAATCCCATGCAGGTTTTGTTCCTACGAGGAAGAGGTTTTTTCTGATAAGAAGAGTCACTATTGCGCTCCTATTTCTATACACAGTACAAATAGGACTCTCGTCTGTTCCCAGCTAGTACAGTGTATTGGACTGAAGAGGAGCTACCGTTCTTGTCAGTTTCCTAAGCAGAGTTGAACTAGATATGGCCCGTGTGTGTAGGAAGCACAGTACTTTTTTTCTGAGCAAGCTCACTGTTCGGACCCCATAGGAAACACAGTAGAGCAGAAGAGTGCTCTTTTCTCAAAAGCAGAGTGTGTTTCTTGTAAGGCAAGATAGCGTTTGTTTCCCAGTCCTAAATGGAGTTGAATCACATCCTGTTTTTGGTCCTACGAGCAAGAGTTGTTTTCTGGTAAGGAAAGTCACTATTGCGCTCCCATTGTCAGACACAGGGCAAATAGCACTGGCGTCTGTTCCCAGCATGTACAGTGTATTGGACTGAAAAGGATCTACTGTTCTTGTCAGTTTCCTAAGCTGAATTGAACTAGATATGGCCGTATTTGTAGGAAGCACAGTTCTTTTGTTCTGAGCAAGCTCACTGTTCTGGCCCTATAGGAAACACAGTAGAGTAGAAGAGTGCTCTTTTCTCAAAAGCAGAGTGTGTTTCTTGTAAGGCGAGCTAGTGTTTGTTTCCAGTCCTAAATGGAGTTGAATCACATACAGTTTTTGGTCCTACGAGCAAGAGTTGTTTTCTGGTAAGGAAAGTCACTATTGCACTGCCATTGCCATACACAGTTCAAATAGCACTCGTGTCTGTTCCCAGCAAGAACAGTGTATTGGACTGAAGAGGAGCTACTGTTCTTGTCAGTTTCCTAAGCAGAGTTGAACTAGATATGGCCCGTGTGTGTAGGAAACACAGTTCTTTTGTTCTGAGCAAGCTCAGTGTTCGGACCCCATATGAACCACAGTAGAATAGAAGACTGCTCTTTTCTCAAAAGCAGAGTGTGTTTCTTGTAAGGCGACCTAGCGTTTGTTTCCCAGTCCTAAATGGAGTTGAATCACATGCAGTTTTTGGTCCTACGAGCAAGAGTTGTTTTCTGGTAAGGAAAGTCACTATTGTGTTCCCTTTGACATACACAGTGCAAATAGCACTCGCGTCTGCTCCCAGCAAGTACAGTGTATTGAACTGAAGAGGAGCTACTGTTCTTGTCACTTTCCTAAGCAGAGTTGAACTAGATATGGCCCATGTGTGTAGGAAGCACAGTTCTTTTGTTCTCAGCAAGCTCACTGTTCGGACACCATATGAACCACAGTGAAATAGAAGACTGCTCTTTTCTCAAAAGCAGAGTGTGTTTCTTGTAAGGCGAGCTAGTGTTTGTTTCCCAGTCCTAAATGGAGTTGAATCTCATGCAGTTTTTGGTCCTACGAGCAAGAGTTTTTACTTGTAAGCAAAGTCACTATTGCGCTCCCATTGCCATACACAGTACAAATAGCACTCGCGTCTGTTCCCAGCAAGTACAGTGTATTGGACTGAAGAGGAGCTACTGTTCTTGTCAGTTTCCTAAGCAGAGTTGAACTAGATATGTCCCGTGTGTGTAGGAAGCACAGTTCTTTTGTTCTGAGTAAGCTCAATGTTCGGACCCCATATGAACCACAGTAGAACAGAAGACTGCTCTTTTCTCAAAAGCAGAGTGTGTTTCTTGTAAGGCGAGCTAGCGTTTGTTTCCCAGTCCTAAATGGAGTTGAATCACATGCAGTTTTTGGTCCTACGAGCAAGAGTTGTTTTCTCATAATCAAAGTCACTATTGCGCTCCCATTGCCATACACAGTGCAAATAGCACTCGCGTCTGTTCCCAGCAAGTACAGTGTATTGGACTGAAGAGGAGCTACTGTTCTTGTCAGTTTCCTAAGCAGAGTTGAACTTGATATGGCCCATGTGTGTAGGAAGCACAGTTCTTTTGATCTGAGCAAGCTCACTGTTCGGACCCCATAGGGAACACAGTAGATTAGAAGAGTGCTCTTTTCTCAAAAGCGGAGTGTGTTTCTTGTAAGGCGAGCTATCGTTTGTTATCCCAGTCCTAAATGGAGTTGAATCACATGCAGTTTCTTGTCCTACGAGCAAGCGTTGTTTTCCGGTAAGAAGAGTCACTATTGCTCTCCCATTTCCATACACAGTGCAAATAGCACTCTCATCTGTTATCAGGAAGTACAGTGTATTGGACTGAAGCGGAGCTACTGTTCTTGTCAGTTTGCTAAGCAGAGTTGAACTAGATATGTCCCGTGTGTGTAGGAAGCACAGTTCTTTTGTTCTGAGCAAGCTCACTGTTCCGACCACATAGGATACACAGTCGAGTAGAAGAGTGCTCTTTTCTCAAAAGCAGAGTGTGTTTCTTGTAAGGCGAGCTAGTGTTTGTTCCCCAGTCAGAAATGGAGTTGAATCCCATGCAGTTTCTGGTCCTACGAGAAACAGGTGTTTTCTGGTAAGAAGAGTAACTATTGCGCTCCTATTATCATACACAGTATAAATAGGACTCGCATCTGTTCCCAGCTAGTACACTGTATTGAACTGAAGAGGAGCTACTGTTCTTGTCAGTTTCCAAGCAGAGTTGAACTAGATACGGCCCGTGTGATTAGGAAGCACAGTTCTTTTGTTCTGAGCAAGCTCAATGTTCGGACCCCATATGAACCACAGTAAAATAGAAGACTGTTCTTTTCTCAAAAGCAGAGTGTGTTTCTTGTAAGGCGAGCTAGCGTTTGTTTCCCAGTCCTAAATGGAGTTGAATCACATGCAGTTTTTGGTCCTATGAGCAAAAGCTGTTTTCTCGTAAGCAAAGTCACTATTGCGCTCCCTTTGCCATACACAGTGCAAATAGCCCTCTCGTTTGTTCCCAGCAAGTACAGTGTATTGAACTGAAGAGGAGCTACTGTTCTTGTCAGTTTCCTAAGCAGAGTTGAACTAGATACGGCCCGTGTGTTTAGGAAGCACAGTTCTTTTGTTCTGAGCAAGCTCAATGTTCGGACCCCATATGAACCACAGTAAAATAGAAGACTGTTCTTTTCTCAAAAGCAGAGCATGTTTCTTGTAAGGCAAGCTAGCGTTCATTTCCCAGTCCTAAATGGAGTTGAATCACATGCAGTTTTTCTTCCTACGAGCAAGAGTTGTTTTCTGGTAAGGAAAGTCACTATTGCGCTCCCATTGCCATTAACAGTGCAAGTAGCACTCGCATCTGTTCCCAGCAAGTACACTGTATTGGACTGAAGAGGAACTACTGTTCTTGTCAGTATCCTAAGCTGAATTGAACTAGATATGGCCCGTGTGTGTAGGAAGCACAGTTCTTTTGTTCTGAGCAAGCTCACTCTTCTGGCCCTATAGGAAACACAGTAGAGTTTAGGAGTGCTCTTTTCTCAAAAGCAGAGTGTGTTTCTTGTAAGGCGAGCTAGCGTTTGTTTCCCAGTCCTAAATGGAGTTGAATCACATGCAGTTTCTGGTCATATGAGCAAGAGTTGTTTTCTGGTAAGGAAAACAACTATTGTGCTCCCATTGCCTTACACAGTGCAAATAGCACTCCCGTCTGTTCCCAGCAAGCACAGTGTATTGGACTGAAGAGGAGCTGCTGTTCTTGTCAGTTTCCTAAGCAGAATTGAACTAGATATGGCCCGTGTGTGTAGGAAGCACAGTTTTTTTGTTCTGAGCAAGCTAACTGTTCTGGGCCTATAGGAACACAGTAGAGTAGAAGACTGCTCTTTTCTCAAAAGCAGAGTGTGTTTCTTGTAAGGCGAGCTAGCGTTTGTTTCCCAGTCCTAAATGGAGTTGAATCACTTGCAGTTTCTGGTTCTACGAGCCAGAGTTGCTTTCTGGTAAGAAGAGTCACTATTGCGCTCCCATTGCCATACACAGTGCAAATAGCACTGGCGTCTGTTCGCTTCAAGTACAGTGTATTGGACTGAAGAGGAGCTACTGTTCTTGTCAGTTTCCTAAGCAGAGTTGAACTACATATGCCCCGTGTGTGTAGGAAGCACAGTTCTTTTGTTCTGAGAAAGCTCACTGTTCGGACCATATGGAAACACAGTTGAGTAGAAGAGGGCTCTTTCCTCAAAAGGAGAGTGTGTTTCTTGTAAGGCGAGCTAGTGTTTGTTTCCTAGTCAGAAAAGGAGTTGAATCCCATGCAGTTTCTGGTCCTACGAGCAAGAGTTGTTTTCTGGTAGGGAGAGTCACTATTGTGATCCCATTGCCATACACAGAGCAAATAGCACTCGTGTCTGTTCCCAGCAAGTACAGTGTAATGGACTGAAGAGGAGCTACTGTTCTTGTCAGTTTCCTAAGCAGAGTTGAACTAGATATGGCCCGTGTGTGTAGGAAGTACAGTTCTTTTGTTCTGAGCAAGCTCACTGTACTTTCGCTATAGGAAACACAGTAGAGAAGAAGAGTGCTCTTTTCTCAAAAGCACATTGTGTTTCTTGCAAGGTGAGCTGTCGTTTGTTTCCCAGTTTTAAAGGAAGTTGAGTCAAATGCAGTTTTTGGTCCTACGAGCAAGAGTTGTTTTCTGGTAAGGAAAGTCACTATTGTGCTCCCATTGCCATACATAGTGCATATAGCACTCGCGTCTGTTCCCAGCAAGTACAGTGTATTGGACTGAAGAGGAGCTACTGCTCTTGTCAGTTTCCTAAGGAGAGTTGAACTAGATATGCCCCGTGTGTGTAGGAAGCACAGTTTTTTTGTTCTGAGCAAGCTCCCTGTTCTGGCCTTATAGGAAACACAGTAGAGAAGAAGAGTGCTCTTTTCTCAAAAGCAGAGTGTGTTTCTTGTAAGGTGAGCTAGTGTTTGTTTCCCAGTCCTAAATGGATTTCAGTCACATGCAGTTTCTATGCGTAGGAGCAAGAGTTGTTTTCTGGTAAGAAGAGTCACTATTGCGCTCCTATTGCCATACACAGTGAAAATAGCACTCACGTCTGTTCCCAGAATGTACAGTGTATTGGACGGAAGAGGAGCTACTGTACTTGTCAGTTTCCTAAGCAGAGTTGAACTAGATATGGCATGTGTGTGTAGGAAGCACAGTTCTTTTGTTCTGAGCAAGCTCACTCTTCTGGCCCTATAGGAAACACAGTAGAGTAGAAGAGTGCTCTTTTCTCAAAAGCAGAGTGTGTTTCTTGTAAGCTGAGTTAGCGTTTGTTTCCCAGTCCTTATTGGATTTTAGTCACATGCAGTTTCTGGTCATATGAGCAAGAGTTGTTTTCTGGTAAGAAGAGTCTCTATTGCGCTTTCATTGCCATACTCAGTGCAAATAGCACTCGCTTCTGTTCGCAGCAAGTACAGTGTATTGGACTGAAGAGGAGCTACTGTTCTTGTCAGTTTCCTAAGCAGAGTTGAACTAGATATGGCCCATGTGTGTAGGAAGCACAGTTCTTTTGTTCTGAGCAAGCTCACTGTTCGGACCCCATAGGAAACACATTAGAGTAGTAGAGTGCTCTTTTCTCAAAGCAGATTGTGTTTCTTGTAAGGCGAACTAGCATTTGTTTCCCAGTCCTAAGTGGAGTTGAATCCCATGCAGTTTTTGGTCTTATGAGCAAGAGGTGTTTTCTGGTAAGGAAAGTCACTATTGTGCTCCCATTGCCATACACATTGCAGTTAGCACTCGCTTCTGATCCCAGCAAGTACAGTGTATTGGACTGAAGAGGAGCTACTCTTCTTGTCAGTTTCCTAAGCAGAGTTGAACTAGATATGGCCCCTGTGTGTAGGAAGCACAGTTCTTTTGTTCTGAGCAAGCTCACTATTCTGGCCCTATAGGAAACACAGTAGAGTAGAAGAGTGCTCTTTTCTCAAAGCAGAGTGTGTTTCTTGTAAGGTGAGCTAGCATTTGTTTCCCTGTCCTAAATGTATTTGAGGACATGCAGTTTCTGGTCGTAAGAGCAAGAGTTGTTTTCTGGTAAGAAGAGTCACTATTGCGCTCCCATTGCCATACACATTGCAAGTAGCACTCATATCTGTTCCCAGCAAGTACAGTGTATTGGACTGAAGAGGAGCTACTGTTCTTGTCAGTTTCCTAAGCAGAGTTGAACTAGATATGGCCCCTGTGTGTAGGAAGCACAGTTCTTTTGTTCTGTACAAGCTCACTGTTCTGGCCCTATAGGAAACACAGTAGAGTAGAAGAGTGCTCTTTTCTCAAAAGCAGAGTGTGTTTCTTGTAAGGTGAGCTAGCATTTGTTTCCCTGTCCTAAATGTATTTGAGGACATGCAGTTTCTGGTCGTATGAGCAAGAGTTGTTTTCTGGTAAGAAGAGTCACTATTGCGCTCCCATTGCCATACACAGTGCAAATAGCACTCCCGTCTGTTCCCAGCAAGTACAGTGTATTGGACTGAAGAGGAGCTACTGTTCTCTTCAGTTTCCTAAGCAGAGTTGAACTAGATATGGCCCATGTGTATAGGAAGCACAGTTCTTTGTTCTGAGCAAGCTCACTGTTCTGACCCCATAGGAAACACATTAGAGTAGAAGAGTGCTCTTTTCTCAAAAGCAGATTGTGTTTCTTGTAAGGCGAACAAGCTTTTGTTTCCCAGTCCTAAACGGAGTTGAATCACATGCAGTTTCTGGTCCTACGAGCAAGAGTTGTTTTCTGGTAAGAAGAGTCACTATTATGCTCCCATCATACACAGTGCAAATAGCACTCGCATCTGTTTGCAGCAAGTACAGTGTTTTGGACTGAAGAGGAGCTACTGTTCTTGTCAGTTTCCTAAGAAGAGTTGAACCAGATATGGCCCGTGTGTGTAGGAAGCACAGTTCTTTTGTTCTGAGAAAGCTCACTGTTCTGGCCCTATAGTTTACACGGTAGAGTAGAAGAGTACTCTTTTCTCAAAAACACATTGTGTTTCCTGTAAGGCGAACTAGCGTTTGTTTCCCAGTCCTAAATGGAGTTGAATCCCATGCAGTTTTTGATCCTATGAGCAAGAGTTGTTTTCTGGTAAGGAAAGTCACTATTGTGCTCCCATTGCCATACACAGTGCAAATAGCACTCACGTCTGTTCCCAGCAAGTACATTGTATTGGACTGAAGTGGAGCCACTGTTCTTGTCAGTTTCCTAAGCAGCATTGAACTAGATATGGCCCGTGTGTGTAGGAAGCACAGTTCTTTTGTTCTGAGCAAGGTCACTGTTCGGAAACCATAGGGCACCCAGTAGAGTAGATGAGTGCTCTTTTTTCAAAAGCAGAGTGTGTTTCTTGTAAAACGAGCTAGCGTTTGTTTCCCAGTCCTAAATGGAGTTGAATCACATGAAGTTTCTGGTCCTATGAGCAAGAGTTGTTTTCTGGTAAGGAAAGTCACTATTGCGCTCCCATTGCCATAAACAGTGCAAATAGCACTGGCGTCTGTTCGCAGCAAGTACAGTGTATTGGAATGAAGAGGAGCTACTGTTCTTGTCAGTTTCCTAAGAAGAGTTGAACTAGATATGGCCTGTGTGTGTAGGAAGCACAGTTCTTTTGTTCTGAGCAAGCTCATTGTTCGGACCCCATATGAACCACAGTAGAACAGAAGACTGCTCTTTTCTCAAAAGCAGAGTGTGTTTCTTGTAAGGCGAGCTAGAGTTTGTTTCCCAGTCCTAAATGGAGTTGAATCTCATGCAGTTTTTGGTCCTACGAGCAATAGTTGTTTTCTCGTAAGCAAAGACACTATTGTGCTCCCATTGCCATACAGAGTGCAAATAACACTGTCGTCTGTTCCAGCAAGTACAGTGTATTGGACTGAAAAGGAGCTACTGTTCTTGTCAGTTTCCTAAGCAGAGTTGAACTAGATATGGACCGTGTGTGTAGGAAGCACAGTTCTTTTGTTTTGAGCAAGCTCAATGTTCGGACCCCATATGAACCACAGTAGAATAGAAGACTGCTCTTTTCTCAAAAGCAGAGTGTGTTTCTTGTAAGGCGAGCTAGCGTTTGTTTCCCAGTCCTAAATGGAGTTGAATCAAATGCAGTTTCTTGTCCTACGAGCAAGAGTTGTTTTCTGGTAAGAAGAGTCACTATTGTGCTCCCATATTCATACACAGGGCAAATAGCACTGGCGTCTGTTCCCATTATGTACAGTGTATTGGACTGAAAAGAATCTACTGTTCTTGTCAGTTTCCTAAGCAGAATTGAACTAGATATGGCCGTATTTGTAGGAAGCACAGTTCTTTTGTTCTGAGCAAGCTCACTGTTCGGACCCCATAGGAAACAAAGTAGAGTAGAAGAGTGCTCTTTTCTCAAAAGCAGAGTGCGTTTCTTGTAAGGCGAGCTAGCGTTTGTTTCCCAGTCCTAAATGGAGTTGAATCACATGCAGTTTCTTGTCCTGTGAGCAATAGTTGTTTTCTGGTAAGAAGAGTCACTATTGCGCTCCCATTGTCATACACAGGGCAAATAGCACTGGCGTCTGTTTCCAGCATGTACAGTGAATTGGACTGAAGAGGATCTACTGTTCTTGTCAGTTTCCTAAGCAGAATTGAACTAGATATGGCCGTATTTGTAGGAAGCACAGTTCTTTTGTTCTGAGCAAACTCACTGTTCTGGCCCTATAGGAAACACAGTGGAGTAGAAGAGTGCTCTTTTCTCAAAAGCAGAGTGTGTTTCTTGTAAGGCGAGCTAGTGTTTGTTTCCCAGGCCTAACTGGAGTTGAATCACATACAGTTTTTGGTCCTACGAGCAAGAGTTGATTTCTGGTAAGGAAAGTCACTATTGCACTCCCATTGCCATACACAGTTCAAATAGCACTCGTGTCTGTTCCCAGCAAGAACAGTGTATTGGACTGAAGAGGAGCTACTGTTCTTGTCAGTTTCCTAAGCAGAGTTGAACTAGATATGGCCCGTGTGTGTAAGAAACACAGTTCTTTTGTTCTGAGCAAGCTCAGTGTTCGGACCCCATATGAACCACAGTAGAATAGAAGACTGCTCTTTTCTCAAAAGCAGAGTGTGTTTCTTGTAAGGCGAGCTAGCGTTTGTTTCCCAGTCCTAAATGGAGTTGAATCACATGCAGTTTTTGGTCCTACGAGCAAGAGTTGTTTTCTGGTAAGGAAAGTCACTATTGTGCTCCCTTTGCCATACACAGTGCAAATAGCACTCGCGTCTGCTCCAAGCAAGTACAGTGTATTGAACTGAAGAGGAGCTACTGTTCTTGTCACTTTCCTAAGCAGAGTTGAACTAGATATGGCCCATGTGTGTAGGAAGCACAGTTCTTTTGTTCTCAGCAAGCTCACTGTTCGGACACCATATGAACCACAGTGAAATAGAAGACTGCTCTTTTCTCAAAAGCAGAGTGTGTTTCTTGTAAGGCGAGCTAGTGTTTGTTTCCCAGTCCTAAATGGAGTTGAATCTCATGCAGTTTTTGGTCCTACGAGCAAGAGTTTTTTACTTGTAAGCAAAGTCACTATTGCGCTCCCACTGCCATACACAGTACAAATAGCACTCGCGTCTGTTCCCAGCAAGTACAGTGTATTGGACTGAAGAGGAGCTACTGTTCTTGTCAGTTTCCTAAGCAGAGTTGAACTAGATATGTCCCGTGTGTGTAGGAAGCACAGTTCTTTTGTTCTGAGTAAGCTCAATGTTCGGACCCCATATGAACCACAGTAGAACAGAAGACTGCTCTTTTCTCAAAAGCAGAGTGTGTTTCTTGTAAGGCGAGCTAGCGTTTGTTTCCCAGTCCTAAATGGAGTTGAATCACATGCAGTTTTTGGTCCTACGAGCAAGAGTTGTTTTCTCATAATCAAAGTCACTATTGCGCTCCCATTGCCATTAACAGTGCAAATAGCACTCGCGTCTGTTCCCAGCAAGTACAGTGTATTGGACTGAAGAGGAGCTACTGTTCTTGTCAGTTTCCTAAGCAGAGTTGAACTATATATGGCCCATGTGTGTAGGAAGCCCAGTTCTTTTGTTCTGAGCAAGCTCAATGTTCGGACCCCATATGAACCACAGTAGATTAGAAGACTGATCTTTTCTCAAAAGCAGAGTGTGTTTCTTGTAAGGCAAGCTAGCGTTTGTTTCCCAGTCCTAAATGGAGTTGAATCACATGCAGTTTTTGGTCCTACGAGCAAGAGTTGTTTTCTGGTAAGGAAAGTCACTATTGCGCTCCCTTTGCCATACACAGTGCAAATAGCACTCGCGTCTGTTCAGAGCAAGTACAGTGTATTGGACTGAAGAGGAGCTACTGTTCTTGTCAGTTTCCTAAGCAGAGTTGAACTAGATATGGCCCGTGTGTGTAGGAAGCACAGTTCTTTTGTTCTGAGCAAGCTCACTGTTCGGACCCCATAGGAAACACAGTAGAGTAGAAGAGTGCTCTTTTCTCAAAAGCAGAGTGTGTTTCTTGTAAGGCGAGCTAGCATTTGTTTCCCAGTCCTAAATGGAGTTGAATCACATGCAGTTTCTTGACCTACGAGCAAGAGTTGTTTTCTGGTAAAAAGAGTCACTGTTGTGCTCCCATTGTCATACACAGGGCAAATAGCACTGGCGTCTGTTCTCAGCATGTACAGTGTATTGGACTGAAGAGGATCTACTGTTCTTGTCAGTTTCCTAAGCAGAATTGAACTATATATGGCCGTGTTTGTAGGAAGCACAGTAAATTTGTTCTGAGCAAACTCACTGTTTGGACCCTATAGGAAACACAGTAGAGTAGAAGAGTGCTCTTTTCTCAAAAGCAGAGTGTGTTTCTTGTAAGGAGAGCTAGCGTTTGTTTCCCAGTCCTAAATGGAGTTGAATCACATGCAGTTTTTGGTACTACGAGCAAGAGTTGTTTTCTGGTAAGGAAAGTCACTATTGCGCTCCCATTTCCATACACAGTGCAAATAGGACTCGCATCTGTTCCCAGGAAGTACAGTGTATTGGACTGAAGCGTAGCTACTGTTCTTGTCAGTTTCTTAAGCAGAGTTGAACTAGATATGGCCCCTGTGTGTAGGAAGCACAGTTCTTTTGTTCTGAGCAAGCTCACTGTTCGGACCACATAGGAAACAGAGAAGAGTAGAAGAGTGCTCTTTTCTCAAAAGTAGAGTGTGTTTCTTGTAAGGCGAGCTAGTGTTTGTTCCCCAGTCAGAAATGGAGTTGAATCCCATGCAGGTTTTGTTCCTATGAGGAAGAGGTTTTTTCTGATAAGAAGAGTCACTATTGAGCTCCTATTTCTATACACAGTACAAATAGGACTCTCGTCTGTTCCCAGCTAGTACAGTGTATTGGACTGAAGAGGAGCTACCGTTCCTGTCAGTTTCCTAAGCTGAGTTGAACTAGATATGGCCCGTGTGTGTAGGAAGCACAGTACTTTTTTTCTGAGCAAGCTCACTGTTCGGACCCCATAGGAAACACAGTTGAGCAGAAGAGTGCTCTTTTCTCAAAAGGAGAGTGTGTTTCTTGTAAGGCAAGCTAGCGTTTGTTTCCCAGTACTAAATGGAGTTGAATCACATCCTGTTTTTGGTCCTACGAGCAAGAGTTGTTTTCTGGTAAGGAAAGTCACTATTGCGCTCCCATTGTCAGACACAGGGCAAATTGCACTGGCGTCTGTTCCCAGCATGTACAGTGTATTGGACTGAAAAGGATCTACTGTTCTTGTCAGTTTCCTAAGCTGAATTGAACTAGATATGGCCGTATTTGTAGGAAGCACAGTTCTTTTGTTCTGAGCAAGCTCACTGTTCTGGCCCTATAGAAAACACAGTAGAGTAGAAGAGTGCTCTTTTCTCAAAAGCAGAGTGTGTTTCTTGTAAGGCGAGCTAGTGTTTGTTTCCCAGGCCTAAATGGAGTTGAATCACATACAGTTTTTGGTCCTACGAGCAAGAGTTGTTTTCTGGTAAGGAAAGTCACTATTGCACTCCCATTGCCATACACAGTTCAAATAGCACTCGTGTCTGTTCCCAGCAAGAACAGTGTATTGGACTGAAGAGGAGCTACTGTTCTTGTCAGTTTCCTAAGCAGAGTTGAACTAGATATGGCCCGTGTGTGTAGGAAACACAGTTCTTTTGTTCTGAGCAAGCTCAGTGTTCGGACCCCATATGAACCACAGTAGAATAGAAGACTGCTCATTTCTCAAAAGCAGAGTGTGTTTCTTGTAAGGCGACCTAGCGTTTGTTTCCCAGTCCTAAATGGAGTTGAATCACATGCAGTTTTTGGTCCTACGAGCAAGAGTTGTTTTCTGGTAAGGAAAGTCACTATTGTGTTCCCTTTGACATACACAGTGCAAATAGCACTCGCGTCTACTCCCAGCAAGTACAGTGTATTGAACTGAAGAGGAGCTACTGTTCTTGTCACTTTCCTAAGCAGAGTTGAACTAGATATGGCCCATGTGTGTAGGAAGCACAGTTCTTTTGTTCTCAGCAAGCTCACTGTTCGGACACCATATGAACCACAGTGAAATAGAAGACTGCTCTTTTCTCAAAAGCAGAGTGTGTTTCTTGTAAGGCGAGCTAGTGTTTGTTTCCCAGTCCTAAATGGAGTTGAATCTCATGCAGTTTTTGGTCCTACGAGCAAGAGTTTTTTACTTGTAAGCAAAGTCATTATTGCGCTCCCATTGCCATACACAGTACAAATAGCACTCGCGTCTGTTCCCAGCAAGTACAGTGTATTGGACTGAAGAGGAGCTACTGTTCTTGTCAGTTTCCTAAGCAGAGTTGAACTAGATATGTCCCGTGTGTGTAGGAAGCACAGTTCTTTTGTTCTGAGTAAGCTCAATGTTCGGACCCCATATGAACCACAGTAGAACAGAAGACTGCTCTTTTCTCAAAAGCAGAGTGTGTTTCTTGTAAGGCGAGCTAGCGTTTGTTTCCCAGTCCTAAATGGAGTTGAATCACATGCAGTTTTTGGTCCTACGAGCAAGAGTTGTTTTCTCATAATCAAAGTCACTATTGCGCTCCCATTGCCATACACAGTGCAAATAGCACTCGCGTCTGTTCCCAGCAAGTACAGTGTATTGGACTGAAGAGGAGCTACTGTTCTTGTCAGTTTCCTAAGCAGAGTTGAACTTGATATGGCCCATGTGTGTAGGAAGCACAGTTCTTTTGATCTGAGCAAGCTCACTGTTCGGACCCCATAGGGAACACAGTAGATTAGAAGAGTGCTCTTTTCTCAAAAGCGGAGTGTGTTTCTTGTAAGGCGAGCTATCGTTTGTTATCCCAGTCCTAAATGGAGTTGAATCACATGCAGTTTCTTGTCCTACGAGCAAGCGTTGTTTTCCGGTAAGAAGAGTCACTATTGCTCTCCCATTTCCATACACAGTGCAAATAGCACTCGCATCTGTTCCCAGGAAGTACAGTGTATTGGACTGAAGCGGAGCTACTGTTCTTGTCAGTTTGCTAAGCAGAGTTGAACTAGATATGTCCCGTGTGTGTAGGAAGCACAGTTCTTTTGTTCTGAGCAAGCTCACTGTTCCGACCACATAGGATACACAGTCGAGTAGAAGAGTGCTCTTTTCTCAAAAGCAGAGTTTGTTTCTTGTAAGGCGAGCTAGTGTTTGTTCCCCAGTCAGAAATGGAGTTGAATCCCATGCAGTTTCTGGTCCTACGAGAAACAGGTGTTTTCTGATAAGAAGAGTAACTATTGCGCTCCTATTATCATACACAGTATAAATAGGACTCGCATCTGTTCCCAGCTAGTACACTGTATTGAACTGAAGAGGAGCTACTGTTCTTGTCAGTTTCCAAGCAGAGTTGAACTAGATACGGCCCGTGTGATTAGGAAGCACAGTTCTTTTGTTCTGAGCAAGCTCAATGTTCGGACCCCATATGAACCACAGTAAAATAGAAGACTGTTCTTTTCTCAAAAGCAGAGTGTGTTTCTTGTAAGGCGAGCTAGCGTTTGTTTCCCAGTCCTAAATGGAGTTGAATCACATGCAGTTTTTGGTCCTATGAGCAAGAGCTGTTTTCTTGTAAGCAAAGTCACTATTGCGCTCCCTTTGCCATACACAGTGCAAATAGCCCTCTCGTTTGTTCCCAGCAAGTACAGTGTATTGAACTGAAGAGGAGCTACTGTTCTTGTCAGTTTCCTAAGCAGAGTTGAACTAGATACGGCCCGTGTGTTTAGGAAGCACAGTTCTTTTGTTCTGAGCAAGCTCAATGTTCGGACCCCATATGAACCACAGTAAAATAGAAGACTGTTCTTTTCTCAAAAGCAGAGCATGTTTCTTGTAAGGCAAGCTAGCGTTCATTTCCCAGTCCTAAATGGAGTTGAATCACATGCAGTTTTTCTTCCTACGAGCAAGAGTTGTTTTCTGGTAAGGAAAGTCACTATTGCGCTCCCATTGCCATTAACAGTGCAAGTAGCACTCGCATCTGTTCCCAGCAAGTACACTGTATTGGACTGAAGAGGAACTACTGTTCTTGTCAGTATCCTAAGCTGAATTGAACTAGATATGGCCCGTGTGTGTAGGAAGCACAGTTCTTTTGTTCTGAGCAAGCTCACTCTTCTGGCCCTATAGGAAACACAGTAGAGTTTAGGAGTGCTCTTTTCTCAAAAGCAGAGTGTGTTTCTTGTAAGGCGAGCTAGCGTTTGTTTCCCAGTCCTAAATGGAGTTGAATCACATGCAGTTTCTGGTCCTACGAGCAAGAGTTGTTTTCTCGTAAGGAAAACAACTATTGTGCTCCCATTGCCTTACACAGTGCAAATAGCACTCCCGTCTGTTCCCAGCAAGTACAGTGTATTGGACTGAAGAGGAGCTGCTGTTCTTGTCAGTTTCCTAAGCAGAATTGAACTAGATATGGCCCGTGTGTGTAGGAAGCACAGTTTTTTTGTTCTGAGCAAGCTAACTGTTCTGGGCCTATAGGAACACAGTAGAGTAGAAGACTGCTCTTTTCTCAAAAGCAGAGTGTGTTTCTTGTAAGTCGAGCTAGCGTTTGTTTCCCAGTCCTAAATGGAGTTGAATCACTTGCAGTTTCTGGTTCTACGAGCCAGAGTTGCTTTCTGGTAAGAAGAGTCACTATTGCGCTCCCATTGCCATACACAGTGCAAATAGCACTGGCGTCTGTTCGCAGCAAGTACAGTGTATTGGACTGAAGAGGAGCTACTGTTCTTGTCAGTTTCCTAAGCAGAGTTGAACTACATATGCCCCGTGTGTGTAGGAAGCACAGTTCTTTTGTTCTGAGAAAGCTCACTGTTCGGACCATATGGAAACACAGTTGAGTAGAAGAGGGCTCTTTCCTCAAAAGGAGAGTGTGTTTCTTGTAAGGCGAGCTAGTGTTTGTTTCCTAGTCAGAAAAGGAGTTGAATCCCATGCAGTTTCTGGTCCTACGAGCAAGAGTTGTTTTCTGGTAGGGAGAGTCACTATTGTGATCCCATTGCCATACACAGAGCAAATAGCACTCGTGTCTGTTCCCAGCAAGTACAGTGTAATGGACTGAAGAGGAGCTACTGTTCTTGTCAGTTTCCTAAGCAGAGTTGAACTAGATATGGCCCGTGTGTGTAGGAAGCACAGTTCTTTTGTTCTGAGCAAGCTCACTGTACTTTCGCTATAGGAAACACAGTAGAGAAGAAGAGTGCTCTTTTCTCAAAAGCACATTGTGTTTCTTGCAAGGTGAGCTGTCGTTTGTTTCCCAGTT
The DNA here is from genome assembly GCF_949786415.1 of Peromyscus eremicus. NCBI lineage: Eukaryota > Metazoa > Chordata > Mammalia > Rodentia > Cricetidae > Peromyscus > Peromyscus eremicus. Next base: position 40,886 of record NW_026735936.1, read on the forward strand.
TTAAAGGAAGTTGAGTCAAATGCAGTTTTTGGTCCTACGAGCAAGAGTTGTTTTCTGGTAAGGAAAGTCACTATTGTGCTCCCATTGCCATACATAGTGCATATAGCACTCGCGTCTGTTCCCAGCAAGTACAGTGTATTGGACTGAAGAGGAGCTACTGCTCTTGTCAGTTTCCTAAGGAGAGTTGAACTAGATATGCCCCGTGTGTGTAGGAAGCACAGTTTTTTTGTTCTGAGCAAGCTCCCTGTTCTGGCCTTATAGGAAACACAGTAGAGAAGAAGAGTGCTCTTTTCTCAAAAGCAGAGTGTGTTTCTTGTAAGGTGAGCTAGTGTTTGTTTCCCAGTCCTAAATGGATTTCAGTCACATGCAGTTTCTATGCGTAGGAGCAAGAGTTGTTTTCTGGTAAGAAGAGTCACTATTGCGCTCCTATTGCCATACACAGTGAAAATAGCACTCACGTCTGTTCCCAGAATGTACAGTGTATTGGACGGAAGAGGAGCTACTGTACTTGTCAGTTTCCTAAGCAGAGTTGAACTAGATATGGCATGTGTGTGTAGGAAGCACAGTTCTTTTGTTCTGAGCAAGCTCACTCTTCTGGCCCTATAGGAAACACAGTAGAGTAGAAGAGTGCTCTTTTCTCAAAAGCAGAGTGTGTTTCTTGTAAGCTGAGTTAGCGTTTGTTTCCCAGTCCTTATTGGATTTTAGTCACATGCAGTTTCTGGTCATATGAGCAAGAGTTGTTTTCTGGTAAGAAGAGTCTCTATTGCGCTTTCATTGCCATACTCAGTGCAAATAGCACTCGCTTCTGTTCGCAGCAAGTACAGTGTATTGGACTGAAGAGGAGCTACTGTTCTTGTCAGTTTCCTAAGCAGAGTTGAACTAGATATGGCCCATGTGTGTAGGAAGCACAGTTCTTTTGTTCTGAGCAAGCTCACTGTTCGGACCCCATAGGAAACACATTAGAGTAGTAGAGTGCTCTTTTCTCAAAGCAGATTGTGTTTCTTGTAAGGCGAACTAGCATTTGTTTCCCAGTCCTAAGTGGAGTTGAATCCCATGCAGTTTTTGGTCTTATGAGCAAGAGGTGTTTTCTGGTAAGGAAAGTCACTATTGTGCTCCCATTGCCATACACATTGCAGTTAGCACTCGCTTCTGATCCCAGCAAGTACAGTGTATTGGACTGAAGAGGAGCTACTCTTCTTGTCAGTTTCCTAAGCAGAGTTGAACTAGATATGGCCCCTGTGTGTAGGAAGCACAGTTCTTTTGTTCTGAGCAAGCTCACTGTTCTGGCCCTATAGGAAACACAGTAGAGTAGAAGAGTGCTCTTTTCTCAAAAGCAGAGTGTGTTTCTTGTAAGGTGAGCTAGCATTTGTTTCCCTGTCCTAAATGTATTTGAGGACATGCAGTTTCTGGTCGTATGAGCAAGAGTTGTTTTCTGGTAAGAAGAGTCACTATTGCGCTCCCATTGCCATACACATTGCAAGTAGCACTCATATCTGTTCCCAGCAAGTACAGTGTATTGGACTGAAGAGGAGCTACTGTTCTTGTCAGTTTCCTAAGCAGAGTTGAACTAGATATGGCCCCTGTGTGTAGGAAGCACAGTTCTTTTGTTCTGTACAAGCTCACTGTTCTGGCCCTATAGGAAACACAGTAGAGTAGAAGAGTGCTCTTTTCTCAAAAGCAGAGTGTGTTTCTTGTAAGGTGAGCTAGCATTTGTTTCCCTGTCCTAAATGTATTTGAGGACATGCAGTTTCTGGTCGTATGAGCAAGAGTTGTTTTCTGGTAAGAAGAGTCACTATTGCGCTCCCATTGCCATACACAGTGCAAATAGCACTCCCGTCTGTTCCCAGCAAGTACAGTGTATTGGACTGAAGAGGAGCTACTGTTCTCTTCAGTTTCCTAAGCAGAGTTGAACTAGATATGGCCCATGTGTATAGGAAGCACAGTTCTTTGTTCTGAGCAAGCTCACTGTTCTGACCCCATAGGAAACACATTAGAGTAGAAGAGTGCTCTTTTCTCAAAAGCAGATTGTGTTTCTTGTAAGGCGAACAAGCTTTTGTTTCCCAGTCCTAAACGGAGTTGAATCACATGCAGTTTCTGGTCCTACGAGCAAGAGTTGTTTTCTGGTAAGAAGAGTCACTATTATGCTCCCATCATACACAGTGCAAATAGCACTCGCATCTGTTTGCAGCAAGTACAGTGTTTTGGACTGAAGAGGAGCTACTTGTCTTGTCAGTTTCCTAAGAAGAGTTGAACCAGATATGGCCCGTGTGTGTAGGAAGCACAGTTCTTTTGTTCTGAGAAAGCTCACTGTTCTGGCCCTATAGTTTACACGGTAGAGTAGAAGAGTGCTCTTTTCTCAAAAACACATTGTGTTTCCTGTAAGGCGAACTAGCGTTTGTTTCCCAGTCCTAAATGGAGTTGAATCCCATGCAGTTTTTGATCCTATGAGCAAGAGTTGTTTTCTGGTAAGGAAAGTCACTATTGTGCTCCCATTGCCATACACAGTGCAAATAGCACTCACGTCTGTTCCCAGCAAGTACATTGTATTGGACTGAAGTGGAGCCACTGTTCTTGTCAGTTTCCTAAGCAGCATTGAACTAGATATGGCCCGTGTGTGTAGGAAGCACAGTTCTTTTGTTCTGAGCAAGGTCACTGTTCGGAAACCATAGGGCACCCAGTAGAGTAGATGAGTGCTCTTTTTTCAAAAGCAGAGTGTGTTTCTTGTAAAACGAGCTAGCGTTTGTTTCCCAGTCCTAAATGGAGTTGAATCACATGAAGTTTCTGGTCCTATGAGCAAGAGTTGTTTTCTGGTAAGGAAAGTCACTATTGCGCTCCCATTGCCATAAACAGTGCAAATAGCACTGGCGTCTGTTCGCAGCAAGTACAGTGTATTGGAATGAAGAGGAGCTACTGTTCTTGTCAGTTTCCTAAGAAGAGTTGAACTAGATATGGCCTGTGTGTGTAGGAAGCACAGTTCTTTTGTTCTGAGCAAGCTCATTGTTCGGACCCCATATGAACCACAGTAGAACAGAAGACTGCTCTTTTCTCAAAAGCAGAGTGTGTTTCTCGTAAGGCGAGCTAGAGTTTGTTTCCCAGTCCTAAATGGAGTTGAATCTCATGCAGTTTTTGGTCCTACGAGCAATAGTTGTTTTCTCGTAAGCAAAGACACTATTGTGCTCCCATTGCCATACAGAGTGCAAATAACACTGTCGTCTGTTCCAGCAAGTACAGTGTATTGGACTGAAAAGGAGCTACTGTTCTTGTCAGTTTCCTAAGCAGAGTTGAACTAGATATGGACCGTGTGTGTAGGAAGCACAGTTCTTTTGTTTTGAGCAAGCTCAATGTTCGGACCCCATATGAACCACAGTAGAATAGAAGACTGCTCTTTTCTCAAAAGCAGAGTGTGTTTCTTGTAAGGCGAGCTAGCGTTTGTTTCCCAGTCCTAAATGGAGTTGAATCAAATGCAGTTTCTTGTCCTACGAGCAAGAGTTGTTTTCTGGTAAGAAGAGTCACTATTGTGCTCCCATTGTCATACACAGGGCAAATAGCACTGGCGTCTGTTCCCATTATGTACAGTGTATTGGACTGAAAAGAATCTACTGTTCTTGTCAGTTTCCTAAGCAGAATTGAACTAGATATGGCCGTATTTGTAGGAAGCACAGTTCTTTTGTTCTGAGCAAGCTCACTGTTCGGACCCCATAGGAAACAAAGTAGAGTAGAAGAGTGCTCATTTCTCAAAAGCAGAGTGTGTTTCTTGTAAGGCGAGCTAGCGTTTGTTTCCCAGTCCTAAATGGAGTTGAATCACATGCAGTTTCTTGTCCTGTGAGCAATAGTTGTTTTCTGGTAAGAAGAGTCACTATTGCGCTCCCATTGTCATACACAGGGCAAATAGCACTGGCGTCTGTTTCCAGCATGTACAGTGAATTGGACTGAAGAGGATCTACTGTTCTTGTCAGTTTCCTAAGCAGAATTGAACTAGATATGGCCGTATTTGTAGGAAGCACAGTTCTTTTGTTCTGAGCAAACTCACTGTTCTGGCCCTATAGGAAACACAGTGGAGTAGAAGAGTGCTCTTTTCTCAAAAGCAGAGTGTGTTTCTTGTAAGGCGAGCTAGTGTTTGTTTCCCAGGCCTAACTGGAGTTGAATCACATACAGTTTTTGGTCCTACGAGCAAGAGTTGTTTTCTGGTAAGGAAAGTCACTATTGCACTCCCATTGCCATACACAGTTCAAATAGCACTCGTGTCTGTTCCCAGCAAGAACAGTGTATTGGACTGAAGAGGAGCTACTGTTCTTGTCAGTTTCCTAAGCAGAGTTGAACTAGATATGGCCCGTGTGTGTAAGAAACACAGTTCTTTTGTTCTGAGCAAGCTCAGTGTTCGGACCCCATATGAACCACAGTAGAATAGAAGACTGCTCTTTTCTCAAAAGCAGAGTGTGTTTCTTGTAAGGCGAGCTAGCGTTTGTTTCCCAGTCCTAAATGGAATTGAATCACATGCAGTTTTTGGTCCTACGAGCAAGAGTTGTTTTCTGGTAAGGAAAGTCACTATTGTGCTCCCTTTGCCATACACAGTGCAAATAGCACTCGCGTCTGCTCCAAGCAAGGACAGTGTATTGAACTGAAGAGGAGCTACTGTTCTTGTCACTTTCCTAAGCAGAGTTGAACTAGATATGGCCCATGTGTGTAGGAAGCACAGTTCTTTTGTTCTCAGCAAGCTCACTGTTCGGACACCATATGAACCACAGTGAAATAGAAGACTGCTCTTTTCTCAAAAGCAGAGTGTGTTTCTTGTAAGGCGAGCTAGTGTTTGTTTCCCAGTCCTAAATGGAGTTGAATCTCATGCAGTTTTTGGTCCTACGAGCAAGAGTTTTTTACTTGTAAGCAAAGTCACTATTGCGCTCCCATTGCCATACACAGTACAAATAGCACTCGTGTCTGTTCCCAGCAAGTACAGTGTATTGGACTGAAGAGGAGCTACTGTTCTTGTCAGTTTCCTAAGCAGAGTTGAACTAGATATGTCCCGTGTGTGTAGGAAGCACAGTTCTTTTGTTCTGAGTAAGCTCAATGTTCGGACCCCATATGAACCACAGTAGAAGAGAAGACTGCTCTTTTCTCAAAAGCAGAGTGTGTTTCTTGTAAGGCGAGCTAGCGTTTGTTTCCCAGTCCTAAATGGAGTTGAATCACATGCAGTTTTTGGTCCTACGAGCAAGAGTTGTTTTCTCATAATCAAAGTCACTATTGCGCTCCCATTGCCATACACAGTGCAAATAGCACTCGCGTTTGTTCCCAGCAAGTACAGTGTATTGGACTGAAGAGGAGCTACTGTTCTTGTCAGTTTCCTAAGCAGAGTTGAACTATATATGGCCCATGTGTGTAGGAAGCCCAGTTCTTTTGTTCTGAGCAAGCTCAATGTTCGGACCCCATATGAACCACAGTAGATTAGAAGACTGATCTTTTCTCAAAAGCAGAGTGTGTTTCTTGTAAGGCGAGCTAGCGTTTGTTTCCCAGTCCTAAATGGAGTTGAATCACATGCAGTTTTTGGTCCTACGAGCAAGAGTTGTTTTCTGGTAAGGAAAGTCACTATTGCGCTCCCTTTGCCATACACAGTGCAAATAGCACTCGCGTATGTTCAGAGCAAGTACAGTGTATTGGACTGAAGAGGAGCTACTGTTCTTGTCAGTTTCCTAAGCAGAGTTGAACTAGATATGGCCCGTGTGTGTAGGAAGCACAGTTCTTTTGTTCTGAGCAAGCTCACTGTTCGGACCCCATAGGAAACACAGTAGAGTAGAAGAGTGCTCTTTTCTCAAAAGCAGAGTGTGTTTCTTGTAAGGCGAGCTAGCATTTGTTTCCCAGTCCTAAATGGAGTTGAATCACATGCAGTTTCTTGACCTACGAGCAAGAGTTGTTTTCTGGTAAAAAGAGTCACTGTTGTGCTCCCATTGTCATACACAGGGCAAATAGCACTGGCGTCTGTTCCCAGCATGTACAGTGTATTGGACTGAAGAGGATCTACTGTTCTTGTCAGTTTCCTAAGCAGAATTGAACTATATATGGCCGTGTTTGTAGGAAGCACAGTAAATTTGTTCTGAGCAAACTCACTGTTTGGACCCTATAGGAAACACAGTAGAGTAGAAGAGTGCTCTTTTCTCAAAAGCAGAGTGTGTTTCTTGTAAGGCGAGCTAGTGTTTGTTCCCCAGTCAGAAATGGAGTTGAATCCCATGCAGGTTTTGTTCCTATGAGGAAGAGGTTTTTTCTGATAAGAAGAGTCACTATTGCGCTCCTATTTCTATACACAGTACAAATAGGACTCTCGTCTGTTCCCAGCTAGTACAGTGTATTGGACTGAAGAGGAGCTACCGTTCCTGTCAGTTTCCTAAGCAGAGTTGAACTAGATATGGCCCGTGTGTGTAGGAAGCACAGTACTTTTTTTCTGAGCAAGCTCACTGTTCGGACTCCATAGGAAACACAGTTGAGCAGAAGAGTGCTCTTTTCTCAAAAGGAGAGTGTGTTTCTTGTAAGGCAAGCTAGCGTTTGTTTCCCAGTACTAATTGGAGTTGAATCACATCCTGTTTTTGGTCCTACGAGCAAGAGTTGTTTTCTGGTAAGGAAAGTCACTATTGCGCTCCCATTGTCAGACACAGGGCAAATTGCACTGGCGTCTGTTCCCAGCATGTACAGTGTATTGGACTGAAAAGGATCTACTGTTCTTGTCAGTTTCCTAAGCTGAATTGAACTAGATATGGCCGTATTTGTAGGAAGCACAGTTCTTTTGTTCTGAGCAAGCTCACTGTTCTGGCCCTATAGAAAACACAGTAGAGTAGAAGAGTGCTCTTTTCTCAAAAGCAGAGTGTGTTTCTTGTAAGGCGAGCTAGTGTTTGTTTCCCAGGCCTAAATGGAGTTGAATCACATACAGTTTTTGGTCCTACGAGCAAGAGTTGTTTTCTGGTAAGGAAAGTCACTATTGCACTCCCATTGCCATACACAGTTCAAATAGCACTCGTGTCTGTTCCCAGCAAGAACAGTGTATTGGACTGAAGAGGAGCTACTGTTCTTGTCAGTTTCCTAAGCAGAGTTGAACTAGATATGGCCCGTGTGTGTAGGAAACACAGTTCTTTTGTTCTGAGCAAGCTCAGTGTTCGGACCCCATATGAACCACAGTAGAATAGAAGACTGCTCATTTCTCAAAAGCAGAGTGTGTTTCTTGTAAGGCGACCTAGCGTTTGTTTCCCAGTCCTAAATGGAGTTGAATCACATGCAGTTTTTGGTCCTACGAGCAAGAGTTGTTTTCTGGTAAGGAAAGTCACTATTGTGTTCCCTTTGACATACACAGTGCAAATAGCACTCGCGTCTACTCCCAGCAAGTACAGTGTATTGAACTGAAGAGGAGCTACTGTTCTTGTCACTTTCCTAAGCAGAGTTGAACTAGATATGGCCCATGTGTGTAGGAAGCACAGTTCTTTTGTTCTCAGCAAGCTCACTGTTCGGACACCATATGAACCACAGTGAAATAGAAGACTGCTCTTTTCTCAAAAGCAGAGTGTGTTTCTTGTAAGGCGAGCTAGTGTTTGTTTCCCAGTCCTAAATGGAGTTGAATCTCATGCAGTTTTTGGTCCTACGAGCAAGAGTTTTTTACTTGTAAGCAAAGTCATTATTGCGCTCCCATTGCCATACACAGTACAAATAGCACTCGCGTCTGTTCCCAGCAAGTACAGTGTATTGGACTGAAGAGGAGCTACTGTTCTTGTCAGTTTCCTAAGCAGAGTTGAACTAGATATGTCCCGTGTGTGTAGGAAGCACAGTTCTTTTGTTCTGAGTAAGCTCAATGTTCGGACCCCATATGAACCACAGTAGAACAGAAGACTGCTCTTTTCTCAAAAGCAGAGTGTGTTTCTTGTAAGGCGAGCTAGCGTTTGTTTCCCAGTCCTAAATGGAGTTGAATCACATGCAGTTTTTGGTCCTACGAGCAAGAGTTGTTTTCTCATAATCAAAGTCACTATTGCGCTCCCATTGCCATACACAGTGCAAATAGCACTCGCGTCTGTTCCCAGCAAGTACAGTGTATTGGACTGAAGAGGAGCTACTGTTCTTGTCAGTTTCCTAAGCAGAGTTGAACTTGATATGGCCCATGTGTGTAGGAAGCACAGTTCTTTTGATCTGAGCAAGCTCACTGTTCGGACCCCATAGGGAACACAGTAGATTAGAAGAGTGCTCTTTTCTCAAAAGCGGAGTGTGTTTCTTGTAAGGCGAGCTATCGTTTGTTATCCCAGTCCTAAATGGAGTTGAATCACATGCAGTTTCTTGTCCTACGAGCAAGCGTTGTTTTCCGGTAAGAAGAGTCACTATTGCTCTCCCATTTCCATACACAGTGCAAATAGCACTCGCATCTGTTCCCAGGAAGTACAGTGTATTGGACTGAAGCGGAGCTACTGTTCTTGTCAGTTTGCTAAGCAGAGTTGAACTAGATATGTCCCGTGTGTGTAGGAAGCACAGTTCTTTTGTTCTGAGCAAGGTCACTGTTCCGACCACATAGGATACACAGTCGAGTAGAAGAGTGCTCTTTTCTCAAAAGCAGAGTGTGTTTCTTGTAAGGCGAGCTAGTGTTTGTTCCCCAGTCAGAAATGGAGTTGAATCCCATGCAGTTTCTGGTCCTACGAGGAACAGGTGTTTTCTGATAAGAAGAGTAACTATTGCGCTCCTATTATCATACACAGTATAAATAGGACTCGCATCTGTTCCCAGCTAGTACACTGTATTGAACTGGAGAGGAGCTACTGTTCTTGTCAGTTTCCAAGCAGAGTTGAACTAGATACGGCCCGTGTGATTAGGAAGCACAGTTCTTTTGTTCTGAGCAAGCTCAATGTTCGGACCCCATATGAACCACAGTAAAATAGAAGACTGTTCTTTTCTCAAAAGCAGAGTGTGTTTCTTGTAAGGCGAGCTATCGTTTGTTTCCCAGTCCTAAATGGAGTTGAATCACATGCAGTTTTTGGTCCTATGAGCAAGAGCTGTTTTCTCGTAATCAAAGTCACTATTGCGCTCCCTTTGCCATACACAGTGCAAATAGCCCTCTCGTTTGTTCCCAGCAAGTACAGTGTATTGAACTGAAGAGGAGCTACTGTTCTTGTCAGTTTCCTAAGCAGAGTTGAACTAGATACGGCCCGTGTGTTTAGGAAGCACAGTTCTTTTGTTCTGAGCAAGCTCAATGTTCGGACCCCATATGAACCACAGTAAAATAGAAGACTCTTCTTTTCTCAAAAGCAGAGCATGTTTCTTGTAAGGCAAGCTAGCGTTCATTTCCCAGTCCTAAATGGAGTTGAATCACATGCAGTTTTTCTTCCTACGAGCAAGAGTTGTTTTCTGGTAAGGAAAGTCACTATTGCGCTCCCATTGCCATACACAGTGCAAGTAGCACTCGCATCTGTTCCCAGCAAGTACACTGTATTGGACTAAAGAGGAACTACTGTTCTTGTCAGTATCCTAAGCTGAATTGAACTAGATATGGCCCGTGTGTGTAGGAAGCACAGTTCTTTTGTTCTGAGCAAGCTCACTCTTCTGGCCCTATAGGAAACACAGTAGAGTTTAGGAGTGCTCTTTTCTCAAAAGCAGAGTGTGTTTCTTGCAAGGCGAGCTAGCGTTTGTTTCCCAGTCCTAAATGGAGTTGAATCACATGCAGTTTCTGGTCCTACGAGCAAGAGTTGTTTTCTGGTAAGGAAAACAACTATTGCGCTCCCATTGCCTTACACAGTGCAAATAGCACTCCCGTCTCTTCCCAGCAAGTACAGTGTATTGGACTGAAGAGGAGCTGCTGTTCTTGTCAGTTTCCTAAGCAGAATTGAACTAGATATGGCCCGTGTGTGTAGGAAGCACAGTTTTTTTGTTCTGAGCAAGCTAACTGTTCTGGGCCTATAGGAACACAGTAGAGTAGAAGACTGCTCTTTTCTCAAAAGCAGAGTGTGTTTCTTGTAAGTCGAGCTAGCGTTTGTTTCCCAGTCCTAAATGGAGTTGAATCACTTGCAGTTTCTGGTTCTACGAGCCAGAGTTGCTTTCTGGTAAGAAGAGTCACTATTGCGCTCCCATTGCCATACACAGTGCAAATAGCACTGGCGTCTGTTTGCAGCAAGTACAGTGTATTGGACTGAAGAGGAGCTACTGTTCTTGTCAGTTTCCTAAGCAGAGTTGAACTACATATGCCCCGTGTGTGTAGGAAGCACAGTTCTTTTGTTCTGAGAAAGCTCACTGTTCGGACCATATGGAAACACAGTTGAGTAGAAGAGGGCTCTTTCCTCAAAAGGAGAGTGTGTTTCTTGTAAGGCGAGCTAGTGTTTGTTTCCTAGTCAGAAAAGGAGTTGAATCCCATGCAGTTTCTGGTCCTACGAGCAAGAGTTGTTTTCTGGTAAGGAGAGTCACTATTGTGATCCCATTGCCATACACAGAGCAAATAGCACTCGTGTCTGTTCCCAGCAAGTACAGTGTAATGGACTGAAGAGGAGCTACTGTTCTTGTCAGTTTCCTAAGCAGAGTTGAACTAGATATGGCCCGTGTGTGTAGGAAGCACAGTTCTTTTGTTCTGAGCAAGCTCACTGTACTTTCGCTATAGGAAACACAGTAGAGAAGAAGAGTGCTCTTTTCTCAAAAGCACATTGTGTTTCTTGCAAGGTGAGCTGTCGTTTGTTTCCCAGTTTTAAAGGAAGTTGAGTCAAATGCAGTTTTTGGTCCTACGAGCAAGAGTTGTTTTCTGGTAAGGAAAGTCACTATTGTGCTCCCATTGCCATACATAGTGCATATAGCACTCGCGTCTGTTCCCAGCAAGTACAGTGTATTGGACTGAAGAGGAGCTACTGCTCTTGTCAGTTTCCTAAGGAGAGTTGAACTAGATATGCCCCGTGTGTGTAGGAAGCACAGTTTTTTTGTTCTGAGCAAGCTCCCTGTTCTGGCCTTATAGGAAACACAGTAGAGAAGAAGAGTGCTCTTTTCTCAAAAGCAGAGTGTGTTTCTTGTAAGGTGAGCTAGTGTTTGTTTCCCAGTCCTAAATGGATTTCAGTCACATGCAGTTTCTATGCGTAGGAGCAAGAGTTGTTTTCTGGTAAGAAGAGTCACTATTGCGCTCCTATTGCCATACACAGTGAAAATAGCACTCACGTCTGTTCCCAGAATGTACAGTGTATTGGACGGAAGAGGAGCTACTGTACTTGTCAGTTTCCTAAGCAGAGTTGAACTAGATATGGCATGTGTGTGTAGGAAGCACAGTTCTTTTGTTCTGAGCAAGCTCACTCTTCTGGCCCTATAGGAAACACAGTAGAGTAGAAGAGTGCTCTTTTCTCAAAAGCAGAGTGTGTTTCTTGTAAGATGAGTTAGCGTTTGTTTCCCAGTCCTTATTGGATTTTAGTCACATGCAGTTTCTGGTCATATGAGCAAGAGTTGTTTTCTGGTAAGAAGAGTCCCTATTGCGCTCCCATTGCCATACTCAGTGCAAATAGCACTCGCTTCTGTTCGCAGCAAGTACAGTGTATTGGACTGAAGAGGAGCTACTGTTCTTGTCAGTTTCCTAAGCAGAGTTGAACTAGATATGGCCCATGTGTGTAGGAAGCACAGTTCTTTTGTTCTGAGCAAGCTCACTGTTCGGACCCCATAGGAAACACATTAGAGTAGTAGAGTGCTCTTTTCTCAAAGAAGATTGTGTTTCTTGTAAGGCGAACTAGCATTTGTTTCCCAGTCCTAAGTGGAGTTGAATCCCATGCAGTTTTTGGTCTTATGAGCAAGAGGTGTTTTCTGCTAAGGAAAGTCACTATTGTGCTCCCATTGCCATACACATTGCAGTTAGCACTCGCTTCTGATCCCAGCAAGTACAGTGTATTGGACTGAAGAGGAGCTACTGTTCTTGTCAGTTTCCTAAGCAGAGTTGAACTAGATATGGCCCCTGTGTGTAGGAAGCACAGTTCTTTTGTTCTGAGCAAGCTCACTCTTCTGGCCCTATAGGAAACACAGTAGAGTAGAAGAGTGCTCTTTTCTCAAAAGCAGAGTGTGTTTCTTGTAAGGTTAGCTAGCATTTGTTTCCCTGTCCTAAATGTATTTGAGGACATGCAGTTTCTGGTCGTATGAGCAAGAGTTGTTTTCTGGTAAGAAGAGTCACTATTGCGCTCCCATTGCCATACACATTGCAAGTAGCACTCATATCTGTTCCCAGCAAGTACAGTGTATTGGACTGAAGAGGAGCTACTGTTCTTGTCAGTTTCCTAAGCAGAGTTGAACTAGATATGGCCCCTGTGTGTAGGAAGCACAGTTCTTTTTTTCTGTACAAGCTCACTGTTCTGACCCCATAGGAAACACATTAGAGTAGAAGAGTGCTCTTTTCTCAAAAGCAGATTGTGTTTCTTGTAAGGCGAACAAGCTTTTGTTTCCCAGTCCTAAACGGAGTTGAATCACATGCAGTTTCTGGTCCTATGAGCAAGAGTTGTTTTCTGGTAAGAAGAGTCACTATTATGCTCCCATCATACACAGTGCAAATAGCACTCGCATCTGTTTGCAGCAAGTACAGTGTTTTGGACTGAAGAGGAGCTACTGTTCTTGTCAGTTTCCTAAGAAGAGTTGAACCAGATATGGCCCGTGTGTGTAGGAAGCACAGTTCTTTTGTTCTGAGAAAGCTCACTGTTCTGGCCCTATAGTTTACACGGTAGAGTAGAAGAGTGCTCTTTTCTCAAAAACACATTGTGTTTCCTGTAAGGCGAACTAGCGTTTGTTTCCCAGTCTTAAATGGAGTTGAATCCCATGCAGTTTTTGATCCTATGAGCAAGAGTTGTTTTCTGGTAAGGAAAGTCACTATTGTGCTCCCATTGCCATACACAGTGCAAATAGCACTCACGCCTGTTCCCAGCAAGTACATTGTATTGGACTGAAGTGGAGCCACTGTTCTTGTCAGTTTCCTAAGCAGCATTGAACTAGATATGGCCCGTGTGTGTAGGAAGCACAGTTCTTTTGTTCTGAGCAAGGTCACTGTTCGGAAACCATAGGGCACCCAGTAGAGTAGATGAGTGCTCTTTTTTCAAAAGCAGAGTGTGTTTCTTGTAAAACGAGCTAGCGTTTGTTTCCCAGTCCTAAATGGAGTTGAATCACATGAAGTTTCTGGTCCTATGAGCAAGAGTTGTTTTCTGGTAAGGAAAGTCACTATTGCGCTCCCATTGCCATAAACAGTGCAAATAGCACTGGCGTCTGTTCGCAGCAAGTACAGTGTATTGGAATGAAGAGGAGCTACTGTTCTTGTCAGTTTCCTAAGAAGAGTTGAACCAGATATGGCCCGTGTGTGTAGGAAGCACAATTCTTTTGTTCTGAGCAAGCTCACTGTTCTGGCCCTATAGTTAACACGGTAGAGTAGAAGAGTGCTCTTTTCTCAAAAGCAGAGTGTGTTTCTTGTAAGGTGAGCTAGTGTTTGTTTCCCAGTCCTAAATGGATTTTAGTCACATACAGTTTCTGGTCGTATGAGCAAGAGTTGTTTTCTGGTAAGAAGAGTCACTATTGCGTTCCTATTGCCATACACAGTGAAAATAGCACTCAAGTCTGTTCCCAGCAAGTACAGTGTATTGGACTGAAGAGTAGCTACTGTTCTTGTCAGTTTCCTAAGGAGAGTTGAACTAGATATGGCCCGAGTGTGTAGGAAACACAGTTCTTTTGTTCTGAGCAAGCTCACTCTTCTGGCCCTATAGGAAAAACAGTAGAGTAGAAGAGTGCTCTTTTCTAAAAAGCAGAGTGTGTTTCTTGTAAGGCGAGCTAGAGTTTGTTTCCCAGTCCTAAATGGAAATGAATCACATGCAGTTTCTATTCCTACGAGCAAGAGTTGTTTTCTGGTAACAAGAGTCCCGATGCACTCCCTTTGCCATACACAGTGCAAATAGCACTCGCGTCTGTTCCCAGCAAGTACAGTGAATTGGACTGAAGAGGAGCTACTGTTCTTGTCAGTTTCCTAAGCACAGTTGAACTAGATATGGCCCATGTGTGTAGGAAGCACAGTTCATTTGTTCTGAGCAAGCTCACTGTTCGGACCCCATAGGAAACACATTAGAGTAGAAGGGTGCTCTTTTCTCAAAAGCAGATTGTGCTTCTTGTAAGCCGAACTAGTGTTTGTTTCCCAGTCCTAAATGGCGTTGAATCCCATGCAGTTTTGGTCTTATGAGCAAGAGTTTTTTTCTGGTAAGGAAAGTCACTATTGCACTCCCTTTGCCATACACAGTGCAAATAGCACTCGCATCTGTTCCCAGCAACTACACTGTATTGGACTGAAGAGGAGCTACCGTTCTTGTCAGTTTCCTAAGCTGAATTGAACTAGATATGGCCCGTGTGTGTAGGAAGCACAGTTCTTTTGTTCTGAGCAAGCTCACTGTTCTGGCCCTATAGGAAAAACAGTAGAGTTTAAGAGTGCTATTTCTCAAAAGCAGAGTTTGTTTCTTGTAAGGCGAGCTAGCGTTTGTTTCCCAGGCATAAATGGAGTTGAATCACATGCAGTTTCTGGTCCTACGAGCAAGAGTTGTTTTCTGGTAAGGAAAACAACTATTGCGATCCCATTGCCTTATACAGTGCAAATAGCACTCCCTTCTGTTCCCAGCAAGTACAGGGTATTGGACTGAAGAGGAGCTGCTGTTCTTGTCAGTTTCCTAAGCAGAATTGAACTAGATATGGCCCGTGTGTGTAGGAAGCACAGTTTTTTTGTTCTGAGCAAGCTAACTGTTCTGGGCCTATAGGAAACACAGTAGAGTAGAAGACTGCTCTTTTCTCAAAAGCAGAGTGTGTTTCTTGTAAGGCGAGCTAGCGTTTACTTCCCAGACCTAAATGGAGTTGAATCACTTGCAGTTTCTGGTCCTACGAGCAAGAGTTGCTTTCTGGTAAGAAGAGTCACTATTGTGCTCCCATTGCCATACACAGTGCAAATAGCACTGGCGTCTGTTCGCAGCAATACAGTGTATTGGACTGAAGAGGAGCTACTGTTCTTGTCAGTTATCTAAGCAGAGTTGAACTACATATGCCCCGTGTGTGTAGGAAGCACAGTTCTTTTGTTCTGAGCTAGCTCACTGTTCGGACCATATGGAAACACAGTAAAGTAGAAGAGTGCTCTATTCTCAAAAGGAGAGTCTGTTTCTTGTAAGTCGAGCTAGTGTTTGTTTCCCAGTCAGAAGTGGAGTTGAATCCCATGCAGTTTCTGGTCCTACGAGCAAGAGTTTTTTTCTCTTAAGAACAGTCACTATTGTGCTCCAATTGCCATACACAGTACCAATAGCACTCGCGTCTGTTTGCAGCAAGTACAGTGTATTGTACTGAATAGGAGCTACTGTTCTTGTCAGTTTCCTAAGCAGAGTTGAACTAGATATGGCCCGTGTGTGTAGGAAGCACAGTTCTTTTGTTCTGAGCAAGCTCACTCTTCTGGCCCTATAGGAAACACAGTAGAGAAGAAGAGTGCTCTTTTCTCAAAAGCAGAGTGTGTTTCTTGCAAGGTGAGCTATCGTTTGTTTCCCAGTTTTAAATGAAGTTGAGTCTCATGCAGGTTTTCGTCCTATGAGCAAGAGTTGTTTTCTGGTAAGGAAAGTCACTATTGCGCTCCCATTGCCATACATAGTGCATATAGCACTCGCGTCTCTTCCCAGCAAGTACAGTGTATTAAACTGAAGAGGAGCTACTGCTCTTGTCAGTTACCTAAGGAGAGTTGAACTAGATATGACCCGTGTGTGTAGGAAGCACAGTTCTTTTGTTCTGAGCAAGCTCCCTGTTCTGGCCTTATAGGAAACACAGTAGAGAAGAAGAGTGCTCTTTTCTCAAAAGCAGAGTGTGTTTCTTGTAAGGCGAGCTAGCGTTTGTTTCCTAGGCCTAAATGGAGTTGAATCACATGCAGTTTCTGTTCCTACGAGCAAGAGTTTTTTTCTGGTAAGGAAAGTCACTATTACGCTACCATTGCCATACACAGTGCAAATAGCACTGGCGTCTGTTCGCAGCAAGTACAGTGTATTGGACTGAAGAGGAGCTACTGATCTTGTCAGTTTCCTAAGAAGAGTTGAACCAGATATGGCCAGTGTGTGTAGGAAGCACAGCTCTTTTGCTCTGAGCAAGCTCACTGTTCGGATCATATGGAAACACAGTACAGTAGAAGAATGCTCTTTTCTCAAAAGCAGAGTGTGTTTCTTGTAAGGTGAGCTAGTGTTTGTTTCCCAGTCCTAAATGGATTTCAGTCACATGCAGTTTCTGGGCGTAGGAGCAAGAGTTGTTTTCTGGTAAGAAGAGTCACTATTGCGCTCCTATTGCCATACACGGTGCAAATAGCACTCACGTCTGTTCCCAGCATGTACATTGTATTGGACTGAAGTGGAGCTACGGTTCTTGTCAGTTTCCTAAGCAGAGTTGAAATAGATATGGCCCGTGTGTTTAGGAAGCACAGTTCTTTTGTTCTGAGAAACCTCACTGTTCAGACCCCTTAGGAAACACAGTAGAGTAGAAGAGTGCTCTTTTCTCAAAAGCAGAGTGTGTTTATTGTAAGCTGAGCTAGCGTTTGTTTCCCAGTCCTAATTGGATTTTAGTCACATGCAGTTTCTGGTCATATGAGCAAGAGTTGTTTTCTGGTAAGAAGAGTCACTATTGCACTCCCTTTGTCATACACAGGGCAAATAGCACTGGCTTCTGTTCCCAGCATGTACAGTGTATTGGACTGAAGAGGATCTACTGTTCTTGTCAGTTTCCTAAGCAGAATTGAACTAGATCCGGCCATGTGTGTAGGAAGCACAGTTCTTTTGTTCTGTGCAAGCTCACTGTTCTGGCCTTATAGGAATCACAGTAGAGTAGAAGAGTGCTCTTTTCTCAAAAACACATTGTGTTTCCTGTAAGGCGAACTAGCGTTTGTTTCCCAGTCTTAAATGGAGTTGAATCCCATGCAGTTTTTGATCCTATGAGCAAGAGTTGTTTTCTGGTAAGGAAAGTCACTATTGTGCTCCCATTGCCATACACAGTGCAAATAGCACTCACACCTGTTCCCAGCAAGTACATTGTATTGGGACTGAAGTGGAGCCACTGTTCTTGTCAGTTTCCTAATCAGCATTGAACTAGATATGGCCCGTGTGTGTAGGAAGCACAGTTCTTTTGTTCTGAGCAAGGTCACTGTTCGGAAACCATAGGGCACCCAGTAGAGTAGATGAGTGCTCTTTTTTCAAAAGCAGAGTGTGTTTCTTGTAAAACGAGCTAGCGTTTGTTTCCCAGTCCTAAATGGGAGTTGAATCACATGAAGTTTCTGGTCCTATGAGCAAGAGTTGTTTTCTGGTAAGGAAAGTCACTATTGCGCTCCCATTGCCATAAACAGTGCAAATAGCACTGGCGTCTGTTCGCAGCAAGTACAGTGTATTGGAATGAAGAGGAGCTACTGTTTCTTGTCAGTTTCCTAAGAAGAGTTGAACCAGATATGGCCCGTGTGTGTAGGAAGCACAATTCTTTTGTTCTGAGCAAGCTCACTGTTCTGGCCCTATAGTTAACACGGTAGAGTAGAAGAGTGCTCTTTTCTCAAAAGCAGAGTGTGTTTCTTGTAAGGTGAGCTAGTGTTTGTTTCCCAGTCCTAAATGGATTTTAGTCACATACAGTTTCTGGTCGTATGAGCAAGAGTTGTTTTCTGGTAAGAAGAGTCACTATTGCGTTCTTATTGCCATACACAGTGAAAATAGCACTCAAGTCTGTTCCCAGCAAGTACAGTGTATTGGACTGAAGAGTAGCTACTGTTCTTGTCAGTTTCCTAAGGAGAGTTGAACTAGATATGGCCCGAGTGTGTAGGAAACACAGTTCTTTTGTTCTGAGCAAGCTCACTCTTCTGGCCCTATAGGAAAAACAGTAGAGTAGAAGAGTGCTCTTTTCTAAAAAGCAGAGTGTGTTTCTTGTAAGGCGAGCTAGTGTTTGTTTCCTAGTCAGAAAAGGAGTTGAATCCCATGCAGTTTCTGGTCCTACGAGCAAGAGTTGTTTTCTGGTAAGGAGAGTCACTATTGTGATCCCATTGCCATACACAGAGCAAATAGCACTCGTGTCTGTTCCCAGCAAGTACAGTGTAATGGACTGAAGAGGAGCTACTGTTCTTGTCAGTTTCCTAAGCAGAGTTGAACTAGATATGGCCCGTGTGTGTAGGAAGCACAGTTCTTTTGTTCTGAGCAAGCTCACTGTACTTTCGCTATAGGAAACACAGTAGAGAAGAAGAGTGCTCTTTTCTCAAAAGCACATTGTGTTTCTTGCAAGGTGAGCTGTCGTTTGTTTCCCAGTTTTAAAGGAAGTTGAGTCAAATGCAGTTTTTGGTCCTACGAGCAAGAGTTGTTTTCTGGTAAGGAAAGTCACTATTGTGCTCCCATTGCCATACATAGTGCATATAGCACTCGCGTCTGTTCCCAGCAAGTACAGTGTATTGGACTGAAGAGGAGCTACTGCTCTTGTCAGTTTCCTAAGGAGAGTTGAACTAGATATGCCCCGTGTGTGTAGGAAGCACAGTTTTTTTGTTCTGAGCAAGCTCCCTGTTCTGGCCTTATAGGAAACACAGTAGAGAAGAAGAGTGCTCTTTTCTCAAAAGCAGAGTGTGTTTCTTGTAAGGTGAGCTAGTGTTTGTTTCCCAGTCCTAAATGGATTTCAGTCACATGCAGTTTCTATGCGTAGGAGCAAGAGTTGTTTTCTGGTAAGAAGAGTCACTATTGCGCTCCTATTGCCATACACAGTGAAAATAGCACTCACGTCTGTTCCCAGAATGTACAGTGTATTGGACGGAAGAGGAGCTACTGTACTTGTCAGTTTCCTAAGCAGAGTTGAACTAGATATGGCATGTGTGTGTAGGAAGCACAGTTCTTTTGTTCTGAGCAAGCTCACTCTTCTGGCCCTATAGGAAACACAGTAGAGTAGAAGAGTGCTCTTTTCTCAAAAGCAGAGTGTGTTTCTTGTAAGATGAGTTAGCGTTTGTTTCCCAGTCCTTATTGGATTTTAGTCACATGCAGTTTCTGGTCATATGAGCAAGAGTTGTTTTCTGGTAAGAAGAGTCCCTATTGCGCTCCCATTGCCATACTCAGTGCAAATAGCACTCGCTTCTGTTCGCAGCAAGTACAGTGTATTGGACTGAAGAGGAGCTACTGTTCTTGTCAGTTTCCTAAGCAGAGTTGAACTAGATATGGCCCATGTGTGTAGGAAGCACAGTTCTTTTGTTCTGAGCAAGCTCACTGTTCGGACCCCATAGGAAACACATTAGAGTAGTAGAGTGCTCTTTTCTCAAAGCAGATTGTGTTTCTTGTAAGGCGAACTAGCATTTGTTTCCCAGTCCTAAGTGGAGTTGAATCCCATGCAGTTTTTGGTCTTATGAGCAAGAGGTGTTTTCTGGTAAGGAAAGTCACTATTGTGCTCCCATTGCCATACACATTGCAGTTAGCACTCGCTTCTGATCCCAGCAAGTACAGTGTATTGGACTGAAGAGGAGCTACTGTTCTTGTCAGTTTCCTAAGCAGAGTTGATCTAGATATGGCCCCTGTGTGTAGGAAGCACAGTTCTTTTGTTCTGAGCAAGCTCACTCTTCTGGCCCTATAGGAAACACAGTAGAGTAGAAGAGTGCTCTTTTCTCAAAAGCAGAGTGTGTTTCTTGTAAGGTTAGCTAGCATTTGTTTCCCTGTCCTAAATGTATTTGAGGACATGCAGTTTCTGGTCGTATGAGCAAGAGTTGTTTTCTGGTAAGAAGAGTCACTATTGCGCTCCCATTGCCATACACATTGCAAGTAGCACTCATATCTGTTCCCAGCAAGTACAGTGTATTGGACTGAAGAGGAGCTACTGTTCTTGTCAGTTTCCTAAGCAGAGTTGAACTAGATATGGCCCCTGTGTGTAGGAAGCACAGTTCTTTTTTTCTGTACAAGCTCACTGTTCTGACCCCATAGGAAACACATTAGAGTAGAAGAGTGCTCTTTTCTCAAAAGCAGATTGTGTTTCTTGTAAGGCGAACAAGCTTTTGTTTCCCAGTCCTAAACGGAGTTGAATCACATGCAGTTTCTGGTCCTATGAGCAAGAGTTGTTTTCTGGTAAGAAGAGTCACTATTATGCTCCCATCATACACAGTGCAAATAGCACTCGCATCTGTTTGCAGCAAGTACAGTGTTTTGGACTGAAGAGGAGCTACTGTTCTTGTCAGTTTCCTAAGAAGAGTTGAACCAGATATGGCCCGTGTGTGTAGGAAGCACAGTTCTTTTGTTCTGAGAAAGCTCACTGTTCTGGCCCTATAGTTTACACGGTAGAGTAGAAGAGTGCTCTTTTCTCAAAAACACATTGTGTTTCCTGTAAGGCGAACTAGCGTTTGTTTCCCAGTCTTAAATGGAGTTGAATCCCATGCAGTTTTTGATCCTATGAGCAAGAGTTGTTTTCTGGTAAGGAAAGTCACTATTGTGCTCCCATTGCCATACACAGTGCAAATAGCACTCACGCCTGTTCCCAGCAAGTACATTGTATTGGACTGAAGTGGAGCCACTGTTCTTGTCAGTTTCCTAAGCAGCATTGAACTAGATATGGCCCGTGTGTGTAGGAAGCACAGTTCTTTTGTTCTGAGCAAGGTCACTGTTCGGAAACCATAGGGCACCCAGTAGAGTAGATGAGTGCTCTTTTTTCAAAAGCAGAGTGTGTTTCTTGTAAAACGAGCTAGCGTTTGTTTCCCAGTCCTAAATGGAGTTGAATCACATGAAGTTTCTGGTCCTATGAGCAAGAGTTGTTTTCTGGTAAGGAAAGTCACTATTGCGCTCCCATTGCCATAAACAGTGCAAATAGCACTGGCGTCTGTTCGCAGCAAGTACAGTGTATTGGAATGAAGAGGAGCTACTGTTCTTGTCAGTTTCCTAAGAAGAGTTGAACCAGATATGGCCCGTGTGTGTAGGAAGCACAATTCTTTTGTTCTGAGCAAGCTCACTGTTCTGGCCCTATAGTTAACACGGTAGAGTAGAAGAGTGCTCTTTTCTCAAAAGCAGAGTGTGTTTCTTGTAAGGTGAGCTAGTGTTTGTTTCCCAGTCCTAAATGGATTTTAGTCACATACAGTTTCTGGTCGTATGAGCAAGAGTTGTTTTCTGGTAAGAAGAGTCACTATTGCGTTCCTATTGCCATACACAGTGAAAATAGCACTCAAGTCTGTTCCCAGCAAGTACAGTGTATTGGACTGAAGAGTAGCTACTGTTCTTGTCAGTTTCCTAAGGAGAGTTGAACTAGATATGGCCCGAGTGTGTAGGAAACACAGTTCTTTTGTTCTGAGCAAGCTCACTCTTCTGGCCCTATAGGAAAAACAGTAGAGTAGAAGAGTGCTCTTTTCTAAAAAGCAGAGTGTGTTTCTTGTAAGGCGAGCTAGAGTTTGTTTCCCAGTCCTAAATGGAAATGAATCACATGCAGTTTCTATTCCTACGAGCAAGAGTTGTTTTCTGGTAACAAGAGTCCCAATGCACTCCCTTTGCCATACACAGTGCAAATAGCACTCGCGTCTGTTCCCAGCAAGTACAGTGAATTGGACTGAAGAGGAGCTACTGTTCTTGTCAGTTTCCTAAGCACAGTTGAACTAGATATGGCCCATGTGTGTAGGAAGCACAGTTCATTTGTTCTGAGCAAGCTCACTGTTCGGACCCCATAGGAAACACATTAGAGTAGAAGGGTGCTCTTTTCTCAAAAGCAGATTGTGCTTCTTGTAAGCCGAACTAGTGTTTGTTTCCCAGTCCTAAATGGCGTTGAATCCCATGCAGTTTTGGTCTTATGAGCAAGAGTTTTTTTCTGGTAAGGAAAGTCACTATTGCACTCCCTTTGCCATACACAGTGCAAATAGCACTCGCATCTGTTCCCAGCAACTACACTGTATTGGACTGAAGAGGAGCTACCGTTCTTGTCAGTTTCCTAAGCTGAATTGAACTAGATATGGCCCGTGTGTGTAGGAAGCACAGTTCTTTTGTTCTGAGCAAGCTCACTGTTCTGGCCCTATAGGAAAAACAGTAGAGTTTAAGAGTGCTATTTCTCAAAAGCAGAGTTTGTTTCTTGTAAGGCGAGCTAGCGTTTGTTTCCCAGGCATAAATGGAGTTGAATCACATGCAGTTTCTGGTCCTACGAGCAAGAGTTGTTTTCTGGTAAGGAAAACAACTATTGCGATCCCATTGCCTTATACAGTGCAAATAGCACTCCCTTCTGTTCCCAGCAAGTACAGGGTATTGGACTGAAGAGGAGCTGCTGTTCTTGTCAGTTTCCTAAGCAGAATTGAACTAGATATGGCCCGTGTGTGTAGGAAGCACAGTTTTTTTGTTCTGAGCAAGCTAACTGTTCTGGGCCTATAGGAAACACAGTAGAGTAGAAGACTGCTCTTTTCTCAAAAGCAGAGTGTGTTTCTTGTAAGGCGAGCTAGCGTTTACTTCCCAGACCTAAATGGAGTTGAATCACTTGCAGTTTCTGGTCCTACGAGCAAGAGTTGCTTTCTGGTAAGAAGAGTCACTATTGTGCTCCCATTGCCATACACAGTGCAAATAGCACTGGCGTCTGTTCGCAGCAATACAGTGTATTGGACTGAAGAGGAGCTACTGTTCTTGTCAGTTATCTAAGCAGAGTTGAACTACATATGCCCCGTGTGTGTAGGAAGCACAGTTCTTTTGTTCTGAGCTAGCTCACTGTTCGGACCATATGGAAACACAGTAAAGTAGAAGAGTGCTCTATTCTCAAAAGGAGAGTCTGTTTCTTGTAAGTCGAGCTAGTGTTTGTTTCCCAGTCAGAAGTGGAGTTGAATCCCATGCAGTTTCTGGTCCTACGAGCAAGAGTTTTTTTCTCTTAAGAACAGTCACTATTGTGCTCCAATTGCCATACACAGTACCAATAGCACTCGCGTCTGTTTGCAGCAAGTACAGTGTATTGTACTGAATAGGAGCTACTGTTCTTGTCAGTTTCCTAAGCAGAGTTGAACTAGATATGGCCCGTGTGTGTAGGAAGCACAGTTCTTTTGTTCTGAGCAAGCTCACTCTTCTGGCCCTATAGGAAACACAGTAGAGAAGAAGAGTGCTCTTTTCTCAAAAGCAGAGTGTGTTTCTTGCAAGGTGAGCTATCGTTTGTTTCCCAGTTTTAAATGAAGTTGAGTCTCATGCAGGTTTTCGTCCTATGAGCAAGAGTTGTTTTCTGGTAAGGAAAGTCACTATTGCGCTCCCATTGCCATACATAGTGCATATAGCACTCGCGTCTCTTCCCAGCAAGTACAGTGTATTAAACTGAAGAGGAGCTACTGCTCTTGTCAGTTACCTAAGGAGAGTTGAACTAGATATGACCCGTGTGTGTAGGAAGCACAGTTCTTTTGTTCTGAGCAAGCTCCCTGTTCTGGCCTTATAGGAAACACAGTAGAGAAGAAGAGTGCTCTTTTCTCAAAAGCAGAGTGTGTTTCTTGTAAGGCGAGCTAGCGTTTGTTTCCTAGGCCTAAATGGAGTTGAATCACATGCAGTTTCTGTTCCTACGAGCAAGAGTTTTTTTCTGGTAAGGAAAGTCACTATTACGCTACCATTGCCATACACAGTGCAAATAGCACTGGCGTCTGTTCGCAGCAAGTACAGTGTATTGGACTGAAGAGGAGCTACTGATCTTGTCAGTTTCCTAAGAAGAGTTGAACCAGATATGGCCAGTGTGTGTAGGAAGCACAGCTCTTTTGCTCTGAGCAAGCTCACTGTTCGGATCATATGGAAACACAGTACAGTAGAAGAATGCTCTTTTCTCAAAAGCAGAGTGTGTTTCTTGTAAGGTGAGCTAGTGTTTGTTTCCCAGTCCTAAATGGATTTCAGTCACATGCAGTTTCTGGGCGTAGGAGCAAGAGTTGTTTTCTGGTAAGAAGAGTCACTATTGCGCTCCTATTGCCATACACGGTGCAAATAGCACTCACGTCTGTTCCCAGCATGTACATTGTATTGGACTGAAGTGGAGCTACGGTTCTTGTCAGTTTCCTAAGCAGAGTTGAAATAGATATGGCCCGTGTGTTTAGGAAGCACAGTTCTTTTGTTCTGAGAAACCTCACTGTTCAGACCCCTTAGGAAACACAGTAGAGTAGAAGAGTGCTCTTTTCTCAAAAGCAGAGTGTGTTTATTGTAAGCTGAGCTAGCGTTTGTTTCCCAGTCCTAATTGGATTTTAGTCACATGCAGTTTCTGGTCATATGAGCAAGAGTTGTTTTCTGGTAAGAAGAGTCACTATTGCACTCCCTTTGTCATACACAGGGCAAATAGCACTGGCTTCTGTTCCCAGCATGTACAGTGTATTGGACTGAAGAGGATCTACTGTTCTTGTCAGTTTCCTAAGCAGAATTGAACTAGATCCGGCCATGTGTGTAGGAAGCACAGTTCTTTTGTTCTGTGCAAGCTCACTGTTCTGGCCTTATAGGAATCACAGTAGAGTAGAAGAGTGCTCTTTTCTCAAAAACACATTGTGTTTCCTGTAAGGCGAACTAGCGTTTGTTTCCCAGTCTTAAATGGAGTTGAATCCCATGCAGTTTTTGATCCTATGAGCAAGAGTTGTTTTCTGGTAAGGAAAGTCACTATTGTGCTCCCATTGCCATACACAGTGCAAATAGCACTCACACCTGTTCCCAGCAAGTACATTGTATTGGACTGAAGTGGAGCCACTGTTCTTGTCAGTTTCCTAATCAGCATTGAACTAGATATGGCCCGTGTGTGTAGGAAGCACAGTTCTTTTGTTCTGAGCAAGGTCACTGTTCGGAAACCATAGGGCACCCAGTAGAGTAGATGAGTGCTCTTTTTTCAAAAGCAGAGTGTGTTTCTTGTAAAACGAGCTAGCGTTTGTTTCCCAGTCCTAAATGGAGTTGAATCACATGAAGTTTCTGGTCCTATGAGCAAGAGTTGTTTTCTGGTAAGGAAAGTCACTATTGCGCTCCCATTGCCATAAACAGTGCAAATAGCACTGGCGTCTGTTCGCAGCAAGTACAGTGTATTGGAATGAAGAGGAGCTACTGTTCTTGTCAGTTTCCTAAGAAGAGTTGAACCAGATATGGCCCGTGTGTGTAGGAAGCACAATTCTTTTGTTCTGAGCAAGCTCACTGTTCTGGCCCTATAGTTAACACGGTAGAGTAGAAGAGTGCTCTTTTCTCAAAAGCAGAGTGTGTTTCTTGTAAGGTGAGCTAGTGTTTGTTTCCCAGTCCTAAATGGATTTTAGTCACATACAGTTTCTGGTCGTATGAGCAAGAGTTGTTTTCTGGTAAGAAGAGTCACTATTGCGTTCTTATTGCCATACACAGTGAAAATAGCACTCAAGTCTGTTCCCAGCAAGTACAGTGTATTGGACTGAAGAGTAGCTACTGTTCTTGTCAGTTTCCTAAGGAGAGTTGAACTAGATATGGCCCGAGTGTGTAGGAAACACAGTTCTTTTGTTCTGAGCAAGCTCACTCTTCTGGCCCTATAGGAAAAACAGTAGAGTAGAAGAGTGCTCTTTTCTAAAAAGCAGAGTGTGTTTCTTGTAAGGCGAGCTAGAGTTTGTTTCCCAGTCCTAAATGGAAATGAATCACATGCAGTTTCTATTCCTATGAGCAAGAGTTGTTTTCTGGTAACAAGAGTCCCGATGCACTCCCTTTGCCATACACAGTGCAAATAGCACTCGCGTCTGTTCCCAGCAAGTACAGTGAATTGGACTGAAGAGGAGCTACTGTTCTTGTCAGTTTCCTAAGCACAGTTGAACTAGATATGGCCCATGTGTGTAGGAAGCACAGTTCATTTGTTCTGAGCAAGCTCACTGTTCGGACCCCATAGGAAACACATTAGAGTAGAAGAGTGCTCTTTTCTCAAAAGCAGATTGTGCTTCTTGTAAGCCGAACTAGTGTTTGTTTCCCAGTCCTAAATGGCGTTGAATCCCATGCAGTTTTGGTCTTATGAGCAAGAGTTTTTTTCTGGTAAGGAAAGTCACTATTGCACTCCCTTTGCCATACACAGTGCAAGTAGCACTCGCATCTGTTCCCAGCAACTACACTGTATTGGACTGAAGAGGAGCTACCGTTCTTGTCAGTTTCCTAAGCTGAATTGAACTAGATATGGCCCGTGTGTGTAGGAAGCACAGTTCTTTTGTTCTGAGCAAGCTCACTGTTCTGGCCCTATAGGAAAAACAGTAGAGTTTAAGAGTGCTATTTCTCAAAAGCAGAGTTTGTTTCTTGTAAGGCGAGCTAGCGTTTGTTTCCCAGGCATAAATGGAGTTGAATCACATGCAGTTTCTGGTCCTACGAGCAAGAGTTGTTTTCTGGTAAGGAAAACAACTATTGCGATCCCATTGCCTTATACAGTGCAAATAGCACTCCCGTCTGTTCCCAGCAAGTACAGGGTATTGGACTGAAGAGGAGCTGCTGTTCTTGTCAGTTTCCTAAGCAGAATTGAACTAGATATGGCCCGTGTGTGTAGGAAGCACAGTTTTTTTGTTCTGAGCAAGCTAACTGTTCTGGGCCTATAGGAAACACAGTAGAGTAGAAGACTGCTCTTTTCTCAAAAGCAGAGTGTGTTTCTTGTAAGGCGAGCTAGCGTTTACTTCCCAGTCCTAAATGGAGTTGAATCACTTGCAGTTTCTGGTCCTACGAGCAAGAGTTGCTTTCTGGTAAGAAGAGTCACTATTGTGCTCCCATTGCCATACACAGTGCAAATAGCACTGGCGTCTGTTCGCAGCAATACAGTGTATTGGACTGAAGAGGAGCTACTGTTCTTGTCAGTTATCTAAGCAGAGTTGAACTACATATGCCCCGTGTGTGTAGGAAGCACAGTTCTTTTGTTCTGAGCTAGCTCACTGTTCGGACCATATGG
Organism: Peromyscus eremicus; assembly: GCF_949786415.1. Classification (NCBI taxonomy): domain Eukaryota; kingdom Metazoa; phylum Chordata; class Mammalia; order Rodentia; family Cricetidae; genus Peromyscus; species Peromyscus eremicus. The sequence goes on from NW_026735936.1 coordinate 67,673, forward strand.
AAACACAGTAAAGTAGAAGAGTGCTCTATTCTCAAAAGGAGAGTCTATTTCTTGTAAGTCGAGCTAGTGTTTGTTTCCCAGTCAGAACTGGAGTTGAATCCCATGCAGTTTCTGGTCCTACGAGCAAGAGTTTTTTTTCTGTTAAGAACAGTCACTATTGTGCTCCAATTGCCATACACAGTACCAATAGCACTCGCGTCTGTTTGCAGCAAGTACAGTGTATTGGACTGAATAGGAGCTACTGTTCTTGTCAGTTTCCTAAGCAGAGTTGAACTAGATATGGCCCGTGTGTGTAGGAAGCACAGTTCTTTTGTTCTGAGCAAGCTCACTCTTCTGGCCCTATAGGAAACACAGTAGAGAAGAAGAGTGCTCTTTTCTCAAAAGCAGAGTGTGTTTCTTGCAAGGTGAGCTATCGTTTGTTTCCCAGTTTTAAATGAAGTTGAGTCTCATGCAGGTTTTCGTCCTATGAGCAAGAGTTGTTTTCTGGTAAGGAAAGTCACTATTGCGCTCCCATTGCCATACATAGTGCATATAGCACTCGCGTCTCTTCCCAGCAAGTACAGTGTATTAAACTGAAGAGGAGCTACTGCTCTTGTCAGTTACCTAAGGAGAGTTGAACTAGATATGACCCGTGTGTGTAGGAAGCACAGTTCTTTTGTTCTGAGCAAGCTCCCTGTTCTGGCCTTATAGGAAACACAGTAGAGAAGAAGAGTGCTCTTTTCTCAAAAGCAGAGTGTGTTTCTTGTAAGGCGAGCTAGCGTTTGTTTCCTAGGCCTAAATGGAGTTGAATCACATGCAGTTTCTGTTCCTACGAGCAAGAGTTTTTTTCTGGTAAGGAAAGTCACTATTACGCTACCATTGCCATACACAGTGCAAATAGCACTGGCGTCTGTTCGCAGCAAGTACAGTGTATTGGACTGAAGAGGAGCTACTGATCTTGTCAGTTTCCTAAGAAGAGTTGAACCAGATATGGCCAGTGTGTGTAGGAAGCACAGCTCTTTTGCTCTGAGCAAGCTCACTGTTCGGATCATATGGAAACACAGTACAGTAGAAGAATGCTCTTTTCTCAAAAGCAGAGTGTGTTTCTTGTAAGGTGAGCTAGTGTTTGTTTCCCAGTCCTAAATGGATTTCAGTCACATGCAGTTTCTGGGCGTAGGAGCAAGAGTTGTTTTCTGGTAAGAAGAGTCACTATTGCGCTCCTATTGCCATACACGGTGCAAATAGCACTCACGTCTGTTCCCAGCATGTACATTGTATTGGACTGAAGTGGAGCTACGGTTCTTGTCAGTTTCCTAAGCAGAGTTGAAATAGATATGGCCCGTGTGTTTAGGAAGCACAGTTCTTTTGTTCTGAGAAACCTCACTGTTCAGACCCCTTAGGAAACACAGTAGAGTAGAAGAGTGCTCTTTTCTCAAAAGCAGAGTGTGTTTATTGTAAGCTGAGCTAGCGTTTGTTTCCCAGTCCTAATTGGATTTTAGTCACATGCAGTTTCTGGTCATATGAGCAAGAGTTGTTTTCTGGTAAGAAGAGTCACTATTGCACTCCCTTTGTCATACACAGGGCAAATAGCACTGGCTTCTGTTCCCAGCATGTACAGTGTATTGGACTGAAGAGGATCTACTGTTCTTGTCAGTTTCCTAAGCAGAATTGAACTAGATCCGGCCATGTGTGTAGGAAGCACAGTTCTTTTGTTCTGTGCAAGCTCACTGTTCTGGCCTTATAGGAATCACAGTAGAGTAGAAGAGTGCTCTTTTCTCAAAAGCAGAGTGTGTTTCTTGTAAGGTGAGCTAGCGTTTGTTTCCCACCCCTAAATGGAGTTTAATCACATGCAGTTTTTGGTCCTATGAGCAAGAGTTATTTTCTGGTAAGGAAAGTCACTATTGCGCTCCCCTTGCCATACACAGCACAAATAGCACTCACGTCTGTTCCCAGCAAGTACAGAGTATTGGACTGAAGAGGAGCTACTGTTCTTGTCAGTTTCCTAAGCAGAGTTGAACTAGATATGGCCCGTGTGTTTAGGAAGCACAGCTCTTCTGTTCTGAGCAAGCTCACTGTGCGGACACTATAGGAAACAAAGTAGAGTAGAAGAGTGCTCTTTTCTCAAAAGCAGAGTGTGTTTCTTGTAAGGTAGCTAGCGTTTGTTTCCCACCCCTAAATGGAGTTTAATCACATGCAGTTTTTGGTCCTACGAGCAAGAGTTGTTTTCTGGTAAGGAAAGTCACTATTGCGCTCCCCTTGCCATACACAGCACAAATAGCACTCACGTCTGTTCCCAGCAAGTACAGAGTATTGGACTGAAGAGGAGCTACTGTTCTTGTCAGTTTCCTAAGCAGAGTTGAACTAGATATGGCCCGTGTGTTTAGGAAGCACAGTTCTTTTGTTCTGAGAAACCTCACTGTTCAGACCCCTTAGGAAACACAGTAGAGTAGAAGAGTGCTCTTTTCTCAAAAGCAGAGTGTGTTTCTTGTAAGCTGAGCTAGCGTTTGTTTCCCAGTCCTAAATGGAGTTTAGTCACATGCAGTTTCTGGTCATATGAGCAAGAGTTGTTTTCTGGTAAGAAGAGTCACTATTGCGCTCCTATTGCCATACACAGTGAAAATAGCACTCACGTCTGTTCCCAGCAAGTACAGTGTATTGGACTGAAGAGGAGCTACTGTTCTTGTCAGTTTCCTAAGCAGAGTTGAACTAGATATGGCACGTGTGTGTAGGAAGCACAGTTCTTTTGTTCTGAGCAAGCTGACTCTTCTGGCCCTGTAGGAAACACAGTAGAGTAGAAGAGTGCTCTTTTCTCAAAAGCAGAGTGTGTTTCTTGTAAGGCGAGCTAGCGTTTGTTTCCCAGTCCTAAATGGAAATGAATCACATGCAGTTTCTATTCCTACGAGCAAGAGTTGTTTTCTGGTAAGGAGAGTCCCTATTGCGCTCCCATTGCCATACACAGTGCAAATAGCACTTGCTTCTGTTCGCAGCAAGTACAGTGTATTGGACTGAAGAGGAGCTACTGTTCTTGTCAGTTTCCTAAGCAGAGTTGAACTAGATATGGCCCTTGTGTGTAGGAAGCACAGTTCTTTTGTTCTGAGCAAGCTCACTTTTCGTACCCCATAGGAAACAAAGTAGAGTAGAAGAGTGCTCTTTTCTCAAAAGGAGAGTGTGTTTCTTGTAAGACAAACGAGTGTTTGTTTCCCTGTCCTAAATGTATTTGAGGACATGCAGTTTCTGGTCATATGAGCAAGAGTTGTTTTCTGGTAAGAAGAGTCACTATTATGCTCCCATCATGTACAGTGCAAATAGCACTCGCATCTGTTTGCAGCAAGTACAGTGTATAAGACTGAAGAGGAGCTACTGTTCTTGTCAGTTTCCTAAGAAGAGTTGAACCAGATATGGCCCGTGTGTGAAGGAAGCACAGTTCTTTTGTTCTGAGCAATCTCACTGTTCTGGCCCTCTAGTTAACATGGTAGAGTAGAAGAGTGCTCTTTTCTCAAAAGTAGATTGTGTTTCCTGGAAGGCGAACGAGCGTTTGTTTCCCAGTCCTAAATGGAGTTGAATCCCATGCAGTTTTTGATCCTATGAGCAAGAGTTGTTTTCTGGTAAGTAAAGTCACTATTACACTCCCTTTGCCATACACAGTGCAAATAGCACTCACGTCTGTTGCCAGCAAGTACATTGTATTGGAATGAAGAGGAGCTACTGTCCTTGTCAGTTCCCTAAGCAGAGTTGAACTAGATATGGCCCGTGTGTGTAGGAAGCACAGTTCTTTTGTTCTGAGCAAGCTCCCTGTTCTGGCCTTATAGGAAACACAGTAGAGTTTAAGAGTGCTCTTTTCTCAAAAGCAGAGTGTGTTTCTTGTAAGGCGACTTAGCGTTTGTTTCCTAGGCCTAAATGGAGTTGAATCACATGCAGTTTCTGTTCCTATGAGCAAGAGTTGTTTTCTGGTAAGAAGAGTCACTATTACGCTCCCATTGCCATACACAGTGCAAACAGCATTCACGTCTGTTCCCAGCAAGTACAGTGTATTGGACTGACGAGGAGCTACTGTTCTTGTCAGTTTCCTAAGCAGAGTTGAACTAGATATGGCCCGAGTGTGTAGGAAGCACAGTTCTTTTGTTCTGAGCAAGCTCACTGTTCTGGCCCTATATGAAACACAGTAGAGTAGAAGAGTGCTCTTTTCTCAAAAACGGAGTGTGTTTCTTGTAAGGTGAGCTAGCATTTGTTTCCCAGTCCTAAGTGGAGTTGAATCACATGCAGTTTATATTCCTATGAGCAAGAGTTTTTTTTCTGTTAAGAAGAGTCACTATTGTGCTCCCATTGCCATACACAGTGAAAATACCACTCGCGTCTGTTCGCAGCAAGTACAGTGTATTGTACTGAAGAGGAGCTACTGTTCTTGTCAGTTTCCTAAGCAGAGTTGAACTAGATAAGGCCCATGTGTGTAGGAAGCACAGTTCTTTTGTTCTGAGCAAGCTCACTGTTCGGACCACATAGGAAACACATTAGAGTAGAAGAGTGCTCTTTTCTCAAAAGCATATTGTGTTTCTTGCAGGGAAACTTGCGTTCATTTCCCAGTCCTAAATAGAGTTGAATCCCATGCAGTCTGGTCCTACGAGCAAGAGTTGTTTTCTGGTAAGAAGAGTCACTATTGCGCTCCCATTGTCATACACAGGGCAAATACTACAGGCGTCTGTTCCCAGCATGTACAGTGTATTGGACTGAAGAGGATCTACTGTTCTTGTCAGTTTCCTAAGCAGAGTTGAACTAGATATGGCCCGTGTGCGTAGGAAGCACAGTTCTTTTGTTCTGAGCAAGCTCACTGTTCGGACCCCATAGGAAACCCAGTAGAGTAGAAGAGTGCTCTTTTCTCAAAAGCAGAGTGTGTTTCTTGTAAGGCAAGCTAGCGTTTGTTTCCTAGTCCTAAATTGAGTAGAATCACATGCAGTTTTTGTTCCTAAGAGCAAGAGTTGTTTTCTGGTAAGGAAAGTCACTATTGTGCTCCCATTGCCATACACAGTGCAAGTAGCTCTCGCATCTGTTCCCAGCAAGTACAATGTATTGGACTGAAGAGGAGCTACTGTTCTTGTCAGTTTCTTAAGCTGAATTGAACTAGATATGGCCCGTGTGTGTGGGAAGCACAGTTCTTTTGTTCTGAGCAAGCTCACTGTTCTGGCCCTATAGGAAACACAGTAGAGTTTAAGAGTGCTCTTTTGTCAAAAGCAGAGTGTGTTTCTTGTAAGGCGAGCTACCGTTTGTTTCCCAGGCCTAAATGGAGTTGAATCACATGCAGTTTCTGGTCTTATGACAAGAGTTGTTTTCTGGTAAGGAAAGTCACTATTGTGCTCCCATTGCCATACACTTTACAAGTAGCACTCACGTCTGTTCCCAGCAAGTACAGTGTATTGGACTGAAGAGGAGCTACTGTTCTTGTCAGTTTCGTAAGCAGAGTTGAACTATATATGGCCCGTGTGTGTAGGAAGCACAGTTCTTTTGTTCTGAGCAAGCTCACTGTTCTGGCCCTATAGGAAACACAGCAGAGTAGAAGAGTGCTCTTCTCTCAAAAGGAGAGTGTGTTTCTTGTAAGACGAGCTAGTGTTTGTTTCCCTGTCCTAAATGTATTTGTGGACATGCAGTTTCTGATCATATGAGCAAGAGTTGTTTTCTGGAAAGAAGAGTCACTCTTGTGCTCCCTTTGCCATACACAGTGCAAATAGCACTCACATCTGTTCCCAGCAAGTACACTGTATTGGACTGAAGAGGCACTACTGTTCTTGTCGGTTTCCTAAGCTGAATTGAACTAGATTTGGCCCCTGTGTGTAGGAAGCACAGTTCTTTTGTTCTGAGCAAGCTCACTGTTCTGGCCCATTGGAAACACAGTAGAGATTAAGAGTGCTCTTTTCTCAAAAGCAGAGTGTGTTTCTTGTAAGGCGAGCTAGTGTTTGTTTCCCAGTCCTAAATGGAGTTGAATCACTTGCAGTTTCTGGTCCTACGAGCAAGAGTTGTTTTCTGGTAAGAAGAGTCCCTATTGCGCTCCCTTTGGCATACACAGTGCAAATAGCACTGGCGTCTGTTCGCAGCAATTACAGTTTATTGGACTGAAGAGGAGCTACTGTTCTTGTCAGTTTCCTAAGGAGAGTTAAACTACATATGCCCCGTGTGTGTAGGAAGCACAGTTCTTTTGTTCTGAGCAAGCTGCCTGTTCTGGCCTTATAGGAAACACAGTAGAGTTTAAGAGTGCTCTTTTCTCAAAAGCAGAGTGTGTTTCTTGTAAGGCGAGCTAGCGTTTGTTTCCTAGCCCTAAATGGAGTTGAATCACATGCAGTTTCTGTTCCTACGAGCAAGAGTTGTTTTCTGGTAAGAAGAGTCACTATTGCGCTCCCATTGCCATACACAGTGCAAACAGCATTCACGTCTGTTCCCAGCAAGTACAGTGTATTGGACTGAACAGTAGCTACTGTTCTTGTCAGTTTCCTAAGCAGAGTTGAACTAGATATGGCCCGAGTGTGTAGGAAGCACAGTTCTTTTGTTCTGAGCAAGCTCATTGTTCTGGCCCTATATGAAACACAGCAGAGTAGAAGAGTGCTCTTTTCTCAAAAACAGAGTGTGTTTCTTGTAAGGCGAGCTAGCATTTGTTTCCCAGTCCTAAATGGAGTTGAATCACATGCAGTTTATATTCCTAGGAGCAAGAGTTTTTTTCTGTTAAGAAGAGTCACTATTGCGCTCCCATTGCCATACACAGTGAAAATACCACTCGCGTCTGTTCGCAGCAAGTACAGTGTATTGTACCGAAGAGGAGCTACTGTTCTTGTCAGTTTCCTAAGCAGAGTTGAACTAGATAAGGCCCATGTGTGTAGGAAGCACAGTTCTTTTGTTCTGAGCAAGCTCACTGTTCGGATCACATAGGAAACATATTAGAGTAGAAGAGTGCTCTTTTCTCAAAAGCATATTGTGTTTCTTATAAGGCAAACTAGCGTTCATTTCCCAGTCCTAAATGGAGTTGAATCCCATGCAGTCTGGTCCTACGAGCAAGAGTTGTTTTCTGGTAAGAAGAGTCACTATTGCGCTCCCATTGTCATACACAGGGCAAATAGCACTGGCGTCTGTTCCCAGCATGTACAGTGTATTGGACTGAAGAGGATCTACTGTTCTTGTCAGTTTCCTAAGCAGAGTTGAACTAGCTATGACCCGTGTGTGTAGGAAGCACAGTTCTTTTGTTCTGAGCAAGCTCACTGTTCGGACCCCATAGGAAACAAAGTAGAGTAGAAGAGTGCTCTTTTCTCAAAAGCAGAGTGTGTTTCTTGTAATGCAAGCTAGTGTTTGTTTCCCAGTCAGAAATGGAGTTGAATCCCATGCAGTTTCTGGTTCTACGAGCAAGAGTTGTTTTCTGGTAAGGAAAGTCACTATTGCGCTCCCTTAGCCATACACAGAGCAAATAGCACTCGTGTCTGTTCCCAGCAAGTACAGTGTATTGGACTGAAGAGGAGCTACTGTTCTTGTCAGTTTCCTAAGCAGAGTTGAACTAGATATGGCCCGTGTGTGTAGGAAGCACAGTTCTTTTGGTCTGAGCAAGCTCACTGTTCGGACCACATAGGAAAACCAGTAGAGTAGAAGAGTGCTCGTTTCTCAAAAGCAGAGTGTGTTTCTTTTAAGGCGAGCTAGCGTTTGTTTCCCAGTCCTAAATGGAGATGAATCACATGCAGTTTTTGTTCCTAAGAGCAAGAGTTGTTTTCTGGTAAGGAAAGTCACTATTGTGCTCCCATTGCCATACACAGTGCAAGTAGCTCTCGCATCTGTTCCCAGCAAGTACAATGTATTGGACTGAAGAGGAGCTACTGTTCTTGTCAGTTTCTTAAGCTGAATTGAACTAGATATGGCCCGTGTGTGTAGGAAGCACAGTTCTTTTGTTCTGAACAAGCTCACTGTTCTGTCCCTATAGGAAACACAGTAGAGTTTAAGAGTGCTCTTTTCTCAAAAGCAGAGTGTGTTTCTTGTAATGCGAGCTAGCATTTGTTTCCCAGGCCTAAATGGAGTTGAATCACATGCAGTTTCTGTTCCTACGAGCAAGAGTTGTTTTCTGGTAAGAAGAGTCACTATTGTGCTCCCTTTGCCATACTCAGTGCAAACAGCATTCACGTCTGTTCCCGGCAAGTACAGTGTATTGGACTGAAGAGGAGCTACTGTTCTTGTCAGTTTCCTAAAGAGAGTTGAACTAGATATGGCCCGTGTGTGTAGGAAGCACAGTTCTTTTGTTCTGAGCAAGCTCACTGTTCTGGCCCTATAGGAAACACAGTAGAGTAGATGAGTGCACTTTTCTCAAAAACAGAGTGTGTTTCTTGTAAGGCGAGCTAGCATTTGTTTCCCAGTCCTAAATGGAGATGAATCCCATGCAGTTTTTGGTCTTATGAGCAAGAGTTGTTTTCTGGTAAGGAAAGTCACTATTGTGCTCCCATTGCCATACACATTGCAAGTAGCACTCACGTCTGTTCCCAGCAAGTACAGTGTATTGGACTGAAGAGGAGGTACTGTTCTTGTCAGTTTCCTAAGCAGAGTTGAACTAGATATGGCCCGTGTGTGTAGGAAGCACAGTTCTTTTGTTCTGAGCAAGCTCACTGTTCTGGACCTATAGGAAACACAGTAGAGTAGAAGAGTGCTCTTTTCTCAAAAGGAGAGTGTGTTTCTTGTAAGGCGAGCTAGTGTTTGTTTCCCTGTCCTAAATGTATATGAGGACAAGCAGTTTCTGGTCGTATGAGCAAGAGTTGTTTTCTGGTAAGAAGAGTCACTATTGCGCTCCCATTGCCATACACAGTGCAAATAGCACTCACATCTGTTCCCAGGAAGTACACTGTATTGGACTGAATAGGAGCTACTGTTCTTGTCAGTTTCCTAAGCTGAATTGAACTAGATATGGCCCGTGTGTGTAGGAAGCACAGTTCTTTTGTTCTGAGCAAGCTCACTGTTCTGGCCCTATAGGAAACACAGTAGAGATTAAGAGTGCTCTTTTCTAAAAGCAGAGTGTGTTTCTTGTAAGGCGATCTAGCGTTTGTTTCCCAGGCCTAAATGGAGTTGAATCACATGAAGTTTGTGGTCCTAGGAGCAAGAGTTGTTTTCTGGTAAGGAAAACAACTATTGTGCTCCCATTGCCATACAGAGTGCAAATAGCACTCCCCTCTCTTCCCAGCAAGTACAGTGTATTGGACTGAAGAGGAGCTACTGTTCTTGTCAGTTTCCTAAGCAGAATTGAACTAGATATGGCCCGTGTGTGTAGGAAGCACAGTTTTTTTGTTCTGAGCAAGCTCACTGTTCTGGGCCTATAAGAAACGCAGTAGAGTAGAAGAGTGCTCTTTTCTCAAAAGCAGAGTGTGTTTCTTGTAAGGCGAGCTAGCGTTTGTTTTCCAGTTGTAAATGGAGTTGAATCACATGCAGTTTCTGGTCCTACGAGCAAGAGTTGTTTTCTGGTAAGAAGAGTCCCTATTGCGCTCCCATTGCCATATACAGTGCAAATAGCACTGGCGTCTGTTCGCAGCAAGTACAGTGTATTGGACTGGAGAGGAGCTACTGTTCTTGTCAGTTTCCTAAGGAGAGTTGAACTACATATGCCCCGTGTGTGTAGGAAGCACAGTTCTTTTGTTCTGAGCAAGCTCACTGTTCGGATCATATGGAAACACAGTAGAGTAGAAGAGTGCTCTTTTCTCAAAAGCAGAGTGTGTTTCTTGTAAGACGAGCTAGCGTTTGTTTCCCAGTCCTAAATGGAGTTGAATCACATGCAGTTTTTGGTCCTATGAGCAATAGTTGTTTTCAGGATAGGAAAGTCACTATTGCGCTCCCATTGCCACACACAGTGCAAATATCACTCACGTCTGTAACCAGCAAGTACAGTGTATTAGACTGAAGAGGAGCTACTGCTCATGTCAGTTTCCTAAGCAGAGTTGAACTAGATATGGCCCGTGTGTGTAGGAAGCACAGTTCTTTTGTTCTTAGCAAGCTCACTGCTCGGACCATATGGAAACACAGTAGAGTAGAAGAGTGCCCTTTTCTCAAAAGCAGAGTGTGTTTCTTGTAAGGCGAGCTAGCATTTGTTTCCCAGTCCTAAATAGAGTTGAATCACATGCAGTTTCTGGTCCTATGAGCAAGAGTTATTTTTTGGTAAGGAGAGTAACTATTGTGCTCCCATTGTCATACACAGGGCAAATAGCACTGGCGTCTGTTCCCAGCATGTACAGTGTATTGGAATGAAGAGGATCTACTGTTCTTGTCAGTTTCCTAAGCAAAATTGAACTAGATATGGCCCGTGTGTGTAGGAAGCACAGTTCTTTTGTTCTGAGCAAGCTCACTGTTCTCGGCCTATAGGAAACACAGTAGAGTAGAAGAGTGCTCTTTTCTCAAAAGCAGAGTGTGTTTCTTGTAAGGCGAGCTACCATTTGTTTCCCAGGCCTAAATGGAGTTGAATCACATGCAGTTTCTGGTCTTATGACAAGAGTTGTTTTCTGGTAAGGAAAGTCACTATTGTGCTCCCATTGCCATACACTTTACAAGTAACACTCACGTCTGTTCCCAGCAAGTACAGTGTATTGGACTGAAGAGGAGCTACTGTTCTTGTCAGTTTCGTAAGCAGAGTTGAACTAGATATGGCCCGTGTGTTTAGGAAGCACAGCTCTTTTGTTCTGAGGAAGCTCACTGTGCGGACACTATAGGAAACACAGTAGAGTAGAAGAGTGCTCTTTTCTCAAAAGCAGAGTGTGTTTCTTGTAAGCTGAGCTAGCGTTTGTTTCCCAGTCCTAATTGGATTTTAGTCACATGCAGTTTCTGGTCATATGAGCAAGAGTTGTTTTCTGGTAAGAAGAGTCACTATTGCGCTCCTATTGCCATACACAGTGAAAATAGCACTCACGTCTGTTCCCAGCAAGTACAGTGTATTGGACTGAAGAGGAGCTACTGTTCTTGTCAGTGTCCTAAGCAGAGTTGAACTAGATATGGCACGTGTGTGTAGGAAGCACAGTTCTTTTGTTCTGAGCAAGCTCACTCTTCTGGCCCTGTAGGAAACACAGTAGAGTAGAAGAGTGCTCTTTTCTCAAAAGCAGAGTGTGTTTCTTGTAAGGCGAGCTAGCGTTTGTTTCCCAGTCCTAAATGGAAATGAATCACATGCAGTTTCTATTCCTACGAGCAAGAGTTGTTTTCTGGTAAGGAGAGTCCCTATTGCGCTCCCATTGCCATACACAGTGCAAATAGCACTTGCTTCTGTTCGCAGCAAGTACAGTGTATTGGACTGAAGAGGAGCTACTGTTCTTGTCAGTTTTCTAAGCAGAGTTGAACTAGATATGGCCCGTGTGTGTAGGAAGCACAGTTCTTTTGTTCTGAGCAAGCTCACTTTTCGTACCCCATAGGAAACAAAGTAGAGTAGAAGAGTGCTCTTTTCTCAAAAGGAGAGTGTGTTTCTTGTAAGACAAACGAGTGTTTGTTTCCCTGTCCTAAATGTATTTGAGGACATGCACTTTCTTGTCGTATGAGCAAGAGTTGTTTTCTGGTAAGAAGAGTCACTATTGTGCTCCCATTGCTATACATAGTGCAAATAGCACTCACATCTGTTCCCAGCAAGTACACTGTATTGGACTGAAGAGGAGCCACTGTCCTTGTCAGTTTCCTAAGCAGAGTTGAACTAGATATGGCCCGTGGGTGTAGGAAGCACATTTCTTTTGTTCTGAGCAAGCTCACTGTACTGGCCCTATAGGAAACACACTACAGAAGAAGAGTGCTCTTTTCTCAAAAGGAGAGTGTGTTTCTTGTAAGGTGAGCTAGCATTTGTTTCCCTGTCCTAAATGTATTTGAGGACATGCAGTTTCTGGTCATATGAGCAAGAGTTGTTTTCTGGTAAGAAGAGTCACTATTATGCTCCCATCATGTACAGTGCAAATAGCACTCGCATCTGTTTGCAGCAAGTGCAGTGTATAAGACTGAAGAGGAGCTACTGTTCTTGTCAGTTTCCTAAGAAGAGTTGAACCAGATATGGCCCGTGTGTGTAGGAAGCACAGTTCTTTTGTTCTGAGCAATCTCACTGTTCTGGCCCTCTAGTTAACACGGTAGAGTAGAAGAGTGCTCTTTTCTCAAAAGTAGATTGTGTTTCCTGTAAGGCGAACGAGCGTTTGTTTCCCAGTCCTAAATGGAGTTGAATCCCATGCAGTTTTTGTTCCTATGAGCAAGAGTTGTTTTCTGGTAAGTAAAGTCACTATTACACTCCCTTTGCCATACACAGTGCAAATAGCACTCACGTCTGTTGCCAGCAAGTACATTGTATTGGAATGAAGAGGAGCTACTGTCCTTGTCAGTTCCCTAAGCAGAGTTGAACTAGATATGGCCCGTGTGTGTAGGAAGCACAGTTCTTTTGTTCTGAGCAAGCTCCCTGTTCTGGCCTTATAGGAAACACAGTAGAGTTTAAGAGTGCTCTTTTCTCAAAAGCAGAGTGTGTTTCTTGTAAGGCGACTTAGCGTTTGTTTCCTAGGCCTAAATGGAGTTGAATCACATGCAGTTTCTGTTCCTATTGAGCAAGAGTTGTTTTCTGGTAAGAAGAGTCACTATTACGCTCCCATTGCCATACACAGTGCAAACAGCATTCACGTCTGTTCCCAGCAAGTACAGTGTATTGGACTGACGAGGAGCTACTGTTCTTGTCAGTTTCCTAAGCAGAGTTGAACTAGATATGGCCCGAGTGTGTAGGAAGCACAGTTCTTTTGTTCTGAGCAAGCTCACTGTTCTGGCCCTATATGAAACACAGTAGAGTAGAAGAGTGCTCTTTTCTCAAAAACGGAGTGTGTTTCTTGTAAGGGGAGCTAGCATTTGTTTCCCAGTCCTAAGTGGAGTTGAATCACATGCAGTTTATATTCCTATGAGCAAGAGTTTTTTTTCTGTTAAGAAGAGTCACTATTGCGCTCCCATTGCCATACACAGTGAAAATACCACTCGCGTCTGTTCGCAGCAAGTACAGTGTATTGTACTGAAGAGGAGCTACTGTTCTTGTCAGTTTCCTAAGCAGAGTTGAACTAGATAAGGCCCATGTGTGTAGGAAGCACAGTTCTTTTGTTCTGAGCAAGCTCACTGTTCGGACCACATAGGAAACACATTAGAGTAGAAGAGTGCTCTTTTCTCAAAAGCATATTGTGTTTCTTGCAGGGAAACTTGCGTTCATTTCCCAGTCCTAAATAGAGTTGAATCCCATGCAGTCTGGTCCTACGAGCAAGAGTTGTTTTCTGGTAAGAAGAGTCACTATTGCGCTCCCATTGTCATACACGGGGCAAATAGTACAGGCGTCTGTTCCCAGCATGTACAGTGTATTGGACTGAAGAGGATTTACTGTTCTTGTCAGTTTCCTAAGCAGAGTTGAACTAGATATGGCCCGTGTGTGTAGGAAGCACAGTTCTTTTGTTCTGAGCAAGCTCACTGTTCGGACCGCATAGGAAACCCAGTAGAGTAGAAGAGTGCTCTTTTCTCAAAAGCAGAGTGTGTTTCTTGTAAGGCAAGCTAGCGTTTGTTTCCTAGTCCTAAATTGAGTAGAATCACATGCAGTTTTTGTTCCTAAGAGCAAGAGTTGTTTTCTGGTAAGGAAAGTCACTATTGTGCTCCCATTGCCATACACAGTGCAAGTAGCTCTCGCATCTGTTCCCAGCAAGTACAATGTATTGGACTGAAGAGGAGCTACTGTTCTTGTCAGTTTCTTAAGCTGAATTGAACTAGATATGGCCCGTGTGTGTAGGAAGCACAGTTCTTTTGTTCTGAGCAAGCTCACTGTTCTGGCCCTATAGGAAACACAGTAGAGTTTAAGAGTGCTCTTTTGTCAAAAGCAGAGTGTGTTTCTTGTAAGGCGAGCTACCGTTTGTTTCCCAGGCCTAAATGGAGTTGAATCACATGCAGTTTCTGGTCTTATGACAAGAGCTGTTTTCTGGTAAGGAAAGTCACTATTGTGCTCCCATTGCCATACACTTTACAAGTAGCACTCACGTCTGTTCCCAGCAAGTACAGTGTATTGGACTGAAGAGGAGCTACTGTTCTTGTCAGTTTCATAAGCAGAGTTGAACTATATATGGCCCGTGTGTGTAGGAAGCACAGTTCTTTTGTTCTGAGCAAGCTCACTGTTCTGGCCCTATAGGAAACACAGTAGAGTAGAAGAGTGCTCTTCTATCAAAAGGAGAGTGTGTTTCTTGTAAGACGAGCTAGTGTTTGTTTCCCTGTCCTAAATGTATTTGTGGACATGCAGTTTCTGATCATATGAGCAAGAGTTGTTTTCTGGAAAGAAGAGTCACTCTTGTGCTCCCTTTGCCATACACAGTGCAAATAGCACTCACATCTGTTCCCAGCAAGTACACTGTATTGGACTGAAGAGGCGCTACTGTTCTTGTCAGTTTCCTAAGCTGAATTGAACTAGATTTGGCCCATGTGTGTAGGAAGCACAGTTCTTTTGTTCTGAGCAAGCTCACTGTTCTGGCCCATTGGAAACACAGTAGAGATTAAGAGTGCTCTTTTCTCAAAAGCATATTGTGTTTCTTGTAAGGCGAACTAGCGTTTGTTTCCCAGTCCTAAATACAGTTGAATCCCATGCAGTTTTTGGTCTTATGAGCAATAGTTGTTTTCTGGTAAGGAAAGTCACTATTTTGCTCCCATTGCCATACACATTGCAAGTAGCACTCACGTCTGTTCCCAGCAATTACAGTGTATTGGACTGAAGAGGAGCTACTGTTCTTGTCAGTTTCCTAAGCAGAGTTGAACTACATATGGCCCCTGTGTGTAGGAAGCACAGTTCTTTTGTTCTGAGCAAGCTCACTGTTCTGGCCCTATAGGAAACACAGTAGAGTAGAAGAGTGCTCTTTTCTCAAAAGGATAGTGTGTTTCTTGTTAGGTGAGCTAGCATTTGTTTCCCTGTCCTAAATGTATTTGAGGACATGCAGTTTCTGGTCGTATGAGCAAGAGTTGTTTTCTGGTAAGAAGAGTCACTATTATGCTCCCATCATGCACAGTGCAAATAGCACTCGCATCTGTTTGCAGCAAGTACAGTGTATAGGACTGAAGAGGAGCTACTGTTCTTGTCAGTTTCCTAAGAAGAGTTGAACCAGATATGACCCGTGTGTGTAGGAAGCACAGTTCTTTTGTTCTGAGCAAGTTCACTGTTCTGGCCCTATAGTTAACACGGTAGAGTAGAAGAGTGTTCTTTTCTAAAAAGCAGATTGTTTTTCCTGTAAGGCGAAGTAGCGTTTGTTTCCCAGTCCTAAATGGAGTTGAATACCATGCAGTTTTTGTTCCTACGAGCAAGAGTTGTTTTCTGGTAAGGAAAGTCACTATTGCACTCCCATTGCCATACACAGTGCAAGTAGCACTCGCATCTGTTCCCAGCAAGTACACTGTATTGGACTGAATAGGAGCTACTGTTCTTGTCAGTTTCCTAAGCTGAATTGAACTAGATATGGCCCGTGTGTGTAGGAAGCACAGTTCATTTGTTCTGAGCAAGCTCACTGTTCTGGCCCTATAAAAAACACAGTAGAGTTTAAGAGTGCTCTTTTCTGAAAGCAGAGTGTGTTTCTTGTAAGGCAAGCTAGCGTTTGTTTCCCAGGCCTAAATGGAGTTGAATCACATGCAGTTTATATTCCTATGAGCAAGAGTTTTTTTTTCTGTTAAGAAGAGTCACTATTGCGCTCCCATTGCCATACACAGTGAAAATACCACTCGCGTCTGTTCGCAGCAAGTACAGTGTATTGTACTGAAGAGGAGCTACTGTTCTTGTCAGTTTCCTAAGCAGAGTTGAACTAGATAAGGCCCATGTGTGTAGGAAGCACAGTTCTTTTGTTCTGAGCAAGCTCACTGTTCGGACCACATAGGAAACACATTAGAGTAGAAGAGTGCTCTTTTCTCAAAAGCATATTGTGTTTCTTGCAGGGAAACTTGCGTTCATTTCCCAGTCCTAAATGGAGTTGAATCCCATGCAGTCTGGTCCTACGAGCAAGAGTTGTTTTCTGGTAAGAAGAGTCACTATTGCGCTCCCATTGTCATACACAGGGCAAATAGCACAGGCGTCTGTTCCCAGCATGTGCAGTGTATTGGACTGAAGAGGATCTACTGTTCTTGTCAGTTTCTTAAGCAGAGTTGAACTAGATATGGCCCGTGTGTGTAGGAAGCACAGTTCTTTTGTTCTGAGCAAGCTCACTGTTCGGACCGCATAGGAAACCCAGTAGAGTAGAAGAGTGCTCTTTTCTCAAAAGCAGAGTGTGTTTCTTGTAAGGCAAGCTAGCGTTTGTTTCCTAGTCCTAAATTGAGTAGAATCACATGCAGTTTTTGTTCCTAAGAGCAAGAGTTGTTTTCTGGTAAGGAAAGTCACTATTGCGCTCCCATTGCCATACACAGTGCAAGTAGCTCTCGCATCTGTTCCCAGCAAGTACAATGTATTGGACTGAAGAGGAGCTACTGTTCTTGTCAGTTTCTTAAGCTGAATTGAAGTAGATATGGCCCGTGTGTGTAGGAAGCACAGTTCTTTTGTTCTGAGCAAGCTCACTGTTCTGGCCCTATAGGAAACACAGTAGAGATTAAGAGTGCTCTTTTGTCAAAAGCAGAGTGTGTTTCTTGTAAGGCGAGCTACCGTTTGTTTCCCAGGCCTAAATGGAGTTGAATCACATGCAGTTTCTGGTCTTATGACAAGAGTTGTTTTCTGGTAAGGAAAGTCACTATTGTGCTCCCATTGCCATACACATTACAAGTAGCACTCACGTCTGTTCCCAGCAAGTACAGTGTATTGGACTGAAGAGGAGCTACTGTTCTTGTCAGTTTCGTAAGCAGAGTTGAACTAGATATGGCGCGTGTGTGTAGGAAGCACAGTTCTTTTGTTCTGAGCAAGCTCACTGTTCTGGCCCTATAGGAAACACAGTAGAGTAGAAGAGTGCTCTTCTCTCAAAAGGAGAGTGTGTTTCTTGTAAGACGAGCTAGTGTTTGTTTCCCTGTCCTAAATGTATTTGAGGACATGCAGTTTCTGATCATATGAGCAAGAGTTGTTTTCTGGAAAGAAGAGTCACTCTTGTGCTCCCTTTGCCATACACACTGCAAATAGCACTCACATCTGTTCCCAGCAAGTACACTGTATTGGACTGAAGAGGAGCTACTGTTCTTGTCAGTTTCTTAAGCTGAATTGAACTAGATTTGGCCCATGTGTGTAGGAAGCACAGTTCTTTTGTTCTGAGCAAGCTCACTGTTCTGGCCCATTGGAAACACAGTAGAGATTAAGAGTGCTCTTTTCTCAAAAGCAGATTGTGTTTCTTGTAAGGCGAACTAGCATTTGTTTCCCAGTCCTAAATACAGTTGAATCCCATGCAGTTTTTGGTCTTATGAGCAAGAGTTGTTTTCTGGTAAGGAAAGTCACTATTGTGCTCCCATTGCCATACACATTGCAAGTAGCACTCACGTCTGTTCCCAGCAAGTACAGTGTATTGGACTGAAGAGGAGGTACTGTTCTTGTCAGTTTCCTAAGCAGAGTTGAACTAGATATGGCCCGTGTGTGTAGGAAGCACAGTTCTTTTGTTCTGAGCAAGCTCACTGTTCTGGACCTATAGGAAACACAGTAGAGTAGAAGAGTGCTCTTTTCTCAAAAGGAGAGTGTGTTTCTTGTAAGGCGAGCTAGTGTTTGTTTCCCTGTCCTAAATGTATATGAGGACAAGCAGTTTCTGGTCGTATGAGCAAGAGTTGTTTTCTGGTAAGAAGAGTCACTATTGCGCTCCCATTGCCATACACAGTGCAAATAGCACTCACATCTGTTCCCAGCAAGTACACTGTATTGGACTGAATAGGAGCTACTGTTCTTGTCAGTTTCCTAAGCTGAATTGAACTAGATATGGCCCGTGTGTGTAGGAAGCACAGTTCTTTTGTTCTGAGCAAGCTCACTGTTCTGGCCCTATAGGAAACACAGTAGAGATTAAGAGTGCTCTTTTCTAAAAGCAGAGTGTGTTTCTTGTAAGGCGATCTAGCGTTTGTTTCCCAGGCCTAAATGGAGTTGAATCACATGCAGTTTGTGGTCCTAGGAGCAAGAGTTGTTTTCTGGTAAGGAAAACAACTATTGTGCTCCCATTGCCATACAGAGTGCAAATAGCACTCCCCTCTCTTCCCAGCAAGTACAGTGTATTGGACTGAAGAGGAGCTACTGTTCTTGTCAGTTTCCTAAGCAGAATTGAACTAGATATGGCCCGTGTGTGTAGGAAGCACAGTTTTTTTGTTCTGAGCAAGCTCACTGTTCTGGGCCTATAAGAAACGCAGTAGAGTAGAAGAGTGCTCTTTTCTCAAAAGCAGAGTGTGTTTCTTGTAAGGCGAGCTAGCGTTTGTTTTCCAGTCGTAAATGGAGTTGAATCACATGCAGTTTCTGGTCCTACGAGCAAGAGTTGTTTTCTGGTAAGAAGAGTCCCTATTGCGCTCCCATTGCCATATACAGTGCAAATAGCACTGGCGTCTGTTCGCAGCAAGTACAGTGTATTGGACTGAAGAGGAGCTACTGTTCTTGTCAGTTTCCTAAGGAGAGTTGAACTACATATGCCCCGTGTGTGTAGGAAGCACAGTTCTTTTGTTCTGAGCAAGCTCACTGTTCGGATCATATGGAAACACAGTAGAGTAGAAGAGTGCTCTTTTCTCAAAAGCAGAGTGTGTTTCTTGTATGACGAGCTAGCGTTTGTTTCCCAGTCCTAAATGGAGTTGAATCACATGCAGTTTTTGGTCCTATGAGCAATAGTTGTTTTCAGGATAGGAAAGTCACTATTGTGCTCCCATTGCCATACACAGTGCAAATATCACTCACGTCTGTAACCAGCAAGTACAGTGTATTAGACTGAAGAGGAGCTACTGCTCATGTCAGTTTCCTAAGCAGAGTTGAACTAGATATGGCCCGTGTGTGTAGGAAGCACAGTTCTTTTGTTCTTAGCAAGCTCACTGCTCGGACCATATGGAAACACAGTAGAGTAGAAGAGTGCCCTTTTCTCAAAAGCAGAGTGTGTTTCTTGTAAGGCGAGCTAGCATTTGTTTCCCAGTCCTAAATAGAGTTGAATCACATGCAGTTTCTGGTCCTATGAGCAAGAGTTATTTTTTGGTAAGGAGAGTAACTATTGTGCTCCCATTGTCATACACAGGGCAAATAGCACTGGCGTCTGTTCCCAGCATGTACAGTGTATTGGAATGAAGAGGATCTACTGTTCTTGTCAGTTTCCTAAGCAAAATTGAACTAGATATGGCCCGTGTGTGTAGGAAGCACAGTTCTTTTGTTCTGAGCAAGCTCACTGTTCTCGGCCTATAGGAAACACAGTAGAGTAGAAGAGTGCTCTTTTCTCAAAAGCAGAGTGTGTTTCTTGTAAGGCGAGCTACCGTTTGTTTCCCAGGCCTAAATGGAGTTGAATCACATGCAGTTTCTGGTCTTATGACAAGAGTTGTTTTCTGGTAAGGAAAGTCACTATTGTGCTCCCATTGCCATACACTTTACAAGTAGCACTCACGTCTGTTCCCAGCAAGTACAGTGTATTGGACTGAAGAGGAGCTACTGTTCTTGTCAGTTTCGTAAGCAGAGTTGAACTAGATATGGCCCGTGTGTTTAGGAAGCACAGCTCTTTTGTTCTGAGGAAGCTCACTGTGCGGACACTATAGGAAACACAGTAGAGTAGAAGAGTGCTCTTTTCTCAAAAGCAGAGTGTGTTTCTTGTAAGCTGAGCTAGCGTTTGTTTCCCAGTCCTAATTGGATTTTAGTCACATGCAGTTTCTGGTCATATGAGCAAGAGTTGTTTTCTGGTAAGAAGAGTCACTATTGCGCTCCTATTGCCATACACAGTGAAAATAGCACTCACGTCTGTTCCCAGCAAGTACAGTGTATTGGACTGAAGAGGAGCTACTGTTCTTGTCAGTGTCCTAAGCAGAGTTGAACTAGATATGGCACGTGTGTGTAGGAAGCACAGTTCTTTTGTTCTGAGCAAGCTCACTCTTCTGGCCCTGTAGGAAACACAGTAGAGTAGAAGAGTGCTCTTTTCTCAAAAGCAGAGTGTGTTTCTTGTAAGGCGAGCTAGCGTTTGTTTCCCAGTCCTAAATGGAAATGAATCACATGCAGTTTCTATTCCTACGAGCAAGAGTTGTTTTCTGGTAAGGAGAGTCCCTATTGCGCTCCCATTGCCATACACAGTGCAAATAGCACTTGCTTCTGTTCGCAGCAAGTACAGTGTATTGGACTGAAGAGGAGCTACTGTTCTTGTCAGTTTTCTAAGCAGAGTTGAACTAGATATGGCCCGTGTGTGTAGGAAGCACAGTTCTTTTGTTCTGAGCAAGCTCACTTTTCGTACCCCATAGGAAACAAAGTAGAGTAGAAGAGTGCTCTTTTCTCAAAAGGAGATTGTGTTTCTTGTAAGACAAACGAGTGTTTGTTTCCCTGTCCTAAATGTATTTGAGGACATGCACTTTCTTGTCGTATGAGCAAGAGTTGTTTTCTGGTAAGAAGAGTCACTATTGTGCTCCCATTGCCATACATAGTGCAAATAGCACTCACATCTGTTCCCAGCAAGTACACTGTATTGGACTGAAGAGGAGCCACTGTCCTTGTCAGTTTCCTAAGCAGAGTTGAACTAGATATGGCCCGTGGGTGTAGGAAGCACATTTCTTTTGTTCTGAGCAAGCTCACTGTACTGGCCCTATAGGAAACACACTACAGAAGAAGAGTGCTCTTTTCTCAAAAGGAGAGTGTGTTTCTTGTAAGGTGAGCTAGCATTTGTTTCCCTGTCCTAAATGTATTTGAGGACATTGCAGTTTCTGGTCATATGAGCAAGAGTTGTTTTCTGGTAAGAAGAGTCACTATTATGCTCCCATCATGTACAGTGCAAATAGCACTCGCATCTGTTTGCAGCAAGTACAGTGTATAAGACTGAAGAGGAGCTACTGTTCTTGTCAGATTTCCTAAGAAGAGTTGAACCAGATATGGCCCGTGTGTGTAGGAAGCACAGTTCTTTTGTTCTGAGCAATCTCACTGTCTGGCCCTCTAGTTAGACACGGTAGAGTAGAAGAGTGCTCTTTTCTCAAAAGTAGATTGTGTTTCCTGTAAGGCGAACGAGCGTTTGTTTCCCAGTCCTAAATGGAGTTGAATCCCATGCAGGTTTTGTTCCTATGAGCAAGAGTTGTTTTTCTGGTAAGTAAAGAGTCACTATTACACTCCCTTTGCCATACACAGTGCAATAGCACTCACGTCTGTTCCCAGCAAGTACATTGTATTCGAATGAAGAGGAGCTACTGTCCTTGTCAGTTCCCTAAGCAGAGTTGAACTAGATATGGCCCGTGTGTGTAGGAAGCACAGTTCTTTTGTTCTGAGCAAGCTCCCTGTTCTGGCCTTATAGGAAACACAGTAGGGTTTAAGAGTGCTCTTTTCTCAAAAGCAGAGTGTGTTTCTTGTAAGGCGACTTAGGGTTTGTTTCCTAGGCCTAAATGGAGTTGAATCACATGCAGTTTCTGTTCCTATGAGCAAGAGTTGTTTTCTGGTAAGAAGAGTCACTATTACGCTCCCATTGCCATACACAGTTGCATACAGCATTCACGTCTGTTCCCAGCAAGTACAGTGTATTGGACTGACGAGGAGCTACTGTTCTTGTCAGTTTCCTAAGCTGAATTGAACTAGATATGGCCCGTGTGTGTAGGAAGCACAGTTCATTTGTGTCTTGAGCAAGCTCACTGTTCTGGCCCTATAAAAAACACAGTAGAGTTTAAGAGTGCTCTTTTCTAAAAGCAGAGTGTTGTTTTCTTGTAAGGCAAGCTAGCGTTTGTTTCCCAGGCCTAAATGGAGTTGAATCACATGCAGTTTATATTCCTATGAGCAAGAGTTTTTTTTTCTGTTAAGAAGAGTCACTATTGCGCTCCCATTGCCATACACAGTGAAAATACCACTCGCGTCTGTTCGCAGCAAGTACAGTTGTATTGTACTGAAGAGAGAGCTACTGTTCTTGTCAGTTTCCTAAGCAGAGTGAACTAGATAAGGCCCATGTGTTGTAGGAAGCACAGTTCTTTTGTTCTGAGCTAAGCCTCACTGTTCGGACCACATAGGAAACACATTAGAGTAGAAGAGTGCTCTTTTCTCAAAAGCATATTGTGTTTCCTTGCAGGGAAACTTGCGTTCATTTCCCAGTCCCTAAATGGAGTTGAATCCCATGCAGTCTGGTCCTACCGAGCAAGAGTTGTTTTCTGGTAAGAAGAGTCACTATTGCGCTCCCATTGTCATACACAGGGCAAATAGCACAGGCGTCTGTTCCCAGCATGTGCAGTGTATTGGACTGAAGAGGATCTACTGTTTCTTGTCAGTTTCTTAAGGCAGAGTTGAACTAGATATGGCCCGTGTGTGTAGGAAGCACAGTTCTTTTGTTGCTGAGCAAGCTCACTGTTCGGACCGCATAGGAAACCCAGTAGAGTAGAAGAGTGCTCTTTCTCAAAAGCAGAGTGTGTTTCTTGTAAGGCAAGCTAGCGTTTGTTTCCTAGTCCTAAATTGAGTAGAATCACATGCAGTTTTTGTTTCCTAAGAGCAAGAGTTGTTTTGCTGGTAAGGAAAGTCACTATTGCGCTCCCATTGCCATACACAGTGCAAGTAGCTCTCGCATCTGTTCCCAGCAAGTACAATGTATTGGACTGAAGAGGAGCTACTGTTCTTGTCAGTTTCTTAAGCTGAATTGAAGTAGATATGGCCCGTGTGTGTAGGAAGGCACAGTTCTTTTGTTCTGAACAAGCTCACTGTTCTGGCCCTATAGGGAAACACAGTAGAGTTTAAGAGTGCTCTTTCTCAAAAGCAGAGTGTGTTTCTTGTAATGCGAGCTTAGGCGTTTGTTTCCCAGGCCTAAATGGAGTTGAATCACATGCAGTTTCTGTTCCTACGAGCAAGAGTTGTTTTCTGGTAAGAAGAGTCACTATTGCGCTCCCTTTGCCATACTCAGTGCAAACAGCATTCACGTCTATTCCCGGCAAGTACAGTGTATTGGATCTGAAGAGGAGCTACTGTTCTTTCTCAGTTTCCTAAAGAGAGTTGAACTAGATATGGCCCGTGTGTGTAGGAAGCACAGTTCTTTTGTTCTGAGCAAGCTCACTGTTCTGGCGCCTATAGGGAAACACAGTAGAGTAGAAGAGTGCACTTTTCTCAAAAACAGAGTGTGTTTCTTGTAAGACGAGCTAGCATTTGTTTCCCAGTCCTAAATGGAGATGAATCCCATGCAGTTTTTGGTCTTATGAGCAAGAGTTGTTTTCTGGTAAGGAAAGTCACTATTGTGCTCCATTGCCATACACATTGGCAAGTAGCACTCACGTCTGTTCCCAGCAAGTACAGTGTATTGGACTGAAGAGGAGGTACTGTTCTTGTCAGTTTCCTAAGCAGAGTTGAACTAGATATGGCCCGTGTGTGTAGGAAGGCACAGTTCTTTGTTCTGAGCAAGCTCACTGTTCTGGACCTATAGGAAACACAGTAGAGTAGAAGAGTGCTCTTTTCTCAAAAGGAGAGTGTGTTTTCTTGTAAGGCGATGCTAGTGTTTGTTTCCCTGTCCTAAATGTATATGAGGACAAGCAGTTTTCTGGTCGTATGAGCAAGAGTTGTTTTCTGGTAAGAAGAGTCACTATTGCACTCCCATTGCCATACACAGTGCAAATAGCACCTCACATCTGTTCCCAGCAAGTACACTGTATTGGACTGAATAGGAGCTACTGTTCTTGTCAGTTTCCTAAGCTGAATTGAACTAGATATGGCCCGTGTGTGTAGGAAGCCACAGTTCTTTTGTTCTGAGCAAGCTCACTGTTCTGGCCCCTATAGGAAACACAGTAGAGATTAAGAGTGCTCTTTTCTAAAAGCAGAGTGTGTTTCTTGTAAGGCGATCTAGCGTTTGTTTCCCAGGCCTAAATGAGTTGAATCACATGCAGTTTGTGGTCCTAGGAGCAAGAGTTGTTTTCTGGTAAGGAAAACAACTATTGTGCTCCCATTGCCATACAGAGTGCAAATAGCACTCCCCTCTCTTCCCAGCAAGTACAGTGTATTGGACTGAAGAGGAGCTACTGTTCTTGTCAGTTCTTCCTAAGCAGAAGTTGAACTAGATATGGCCCGTGTGTGCTAGGAAGCACAGTTCTTTTGTGTCTGAGCAAGCTAACTGTTCTGGGCCCTATAAGAAAGCACAGTAGAGTAGAAGAGTGCTCTTTTTCTCAAAAGCAGAGTGTGTTTCTTGTAAGGCGAGGCTAGAGTTTGTTTCCCAGTCGCTAAATGGAGTTGAATCAAATGCAGTTTTGGTCCTACGAGCAATAGTTCTTTTCTGGTAAGACGAGTCACTATTGTGCTCCAATTGCCATACACAGTGCACATAGCACTCGCGTCTGTTCTCAGCAAGTACAGTGTATCTGACTGAAGAGGAGCTGCTGTTCTTGTCAGTTTCCTAAGCAGAGTTGAAATAGATATGGCCCGTGTGTTTAAGAAGCACAGTTATTATGTTCTGAGCAAGCTCACTGTTCATGGTCCTACAGGAAACACAGTAGACTAGAAGAGTGCTCATTCTCTAAAGCAGAGTGTGTTTCTTGTAAGGCGAGCTCGCGTTTGTTTTCCCAGTCCTAAATGGAGTTGAATCACAGACAGTTTCTAGTCCTACGAGCAAGAAATGTTTTCTGGTAAGGAAAAGTCATTATTGTGCTCCCATTGCCATACACAGTGCAAATAGCACATGTGTCTGTTCCCACCAAGTACAGTGTGTATTGGACTGAAGAGGA
This sequence comes from Peromyscus eremicus, assembly GCF_949786415.1. Classification (NCBI taxonomy): domain Eukaryota; kingdom Metazoa; phylum Chordata; class Mammalia; order Rodentia; family Cricetidae; genus Peromyscus; species Peromyscus eremicus. The sequence goes on from NW_026735936.1 coordinate 92,399, forward strand.
GCTACTGTTCTTGTCAGGTTCCTAAGCAGAGTTGAACTAGATATGGCCGTGTGTGTAGGAA